>NC_090398.1:5944011-6249011 GCF_036365525.1 Heterodontus francisci | reverse complement strand
GAAGTGTAGGGGGGAAGTTGATAGAGATGGAGTGAGGATGAGAGAGAGGGAGGGAGAGAGAGAGAGAGACAGAGATAGGGAGAGAGAGAGAGGAATATCACCAGTAAGTGTACAGTGGAGCGATGGTGGAGTGTCGGGGAGAGGTTGATAGAAATGGAGTGAGGAGGAGAGAGAGAGAGAGAGAGACACACACAGAGATGGGGAGAGAGGGAGAGGAATGTCACCAGTAACTGTACAGTGGAGTGATGGTGGGGTGTAGGGGAGAGGTTGATAGAGATGGAGTGAGGATGAGAGAGAGAGAGAGACAGAGAGAGACAGAGATAGGGAGAGGAATGTCACCAGTAACTGTACAGTGGAGTCATGGTGAAGTGTAGGGGGGAAGTTGATAGAGATGGAGTGAGGATGAGAGAGAGGGAGAGAGAGAGAGAGAGAGACAGAGATAGGGAGAGAGAGGGAGGAATGTCACCAGTAAGTGGACAGTGGAGTGATGGTGGAGTGTAGGGGAGAGGTTGATAGAGATGGAGTGAGGATGAGAGAGAGAGAGAGAGAGAGACAGAGATAGGGAGAGAGGGAGAGGAATGTCACCAGTAACTGTACAGTGGAGTGATGGTGAAGTGTAGGGGAGAGGTTGATAGAGATGGAGTGAGGATGAGAGAGAGGGAGAGAGAGAGAGAGAGAGACAGAGAGAGAGAGAGGAATGTCAACAATAAGTGTACAGTGGAGTGATGGTGAAGTGTAGGGGAGAGGTTGATAGAGATGGAGTGAGGATGAGAGAGAGGGAGAGAGAGAGAGTGAGAGACAGAGATAGGGAGAGAGGGAGAGGAATGTCACCAGTAAGTGTACAGTGGAGTGATGGTGAAGTGTAGGGGAGAGGTTGATAGAGATGGAGTGAGGATGAGAGAGAGGGAGAGAGAGAGAGTGAGAGACAGAGATAGGGAGAGAGGGAGAGGAATGTCACCAGTAAGTGTACAGTGGAGTGATGGTGAAGTGTAGGGGAGAGGTTGATAGAGATGGAGTGAGGATGAGAGAGAGGGAGAGAGAGAGAGAGAGAGACTGAGATAGGGAGAGAGAGAGGAATGTCACCAGTCAGTGTACAGTGGAGTGATGGTGAAGTGTCGGGGAGAGGTTGATAGAGATGGAGTGAGGATGAGAGAGAGGGAGAGATAGAGAGACTGAGATAGGGAGAGAGGGAGAGGAATGTCACCAGTAAGTGTACAGTGGAGTGATGGTGAAGTGTAGGGGAGAGGTTGATAGAGATGGAGTGAGGATGAGAGAGAGAGAGAGAGAGAGAGAGAGAGACAGAGATAGGGAGAGAGGGAGAGGAATGTCACCAGTAAGTTTACAGTGGAGTGATGGTGGTGTGTAGGGGAGAGGTTGATAGACATGGAGTGAGGATGAGTGAGTTGGAGAGATAGAGAGACTTAGATAGGGAGAGAGAGAGGAATGTCACCAGTAAGTGTACAGTGGAGTGATGATGAAGTTTAGGGGAGAGGTTGATAGAGATGGAGTGAGGATGAGAGAGACAGTATGAGGGGAAGGGGAGAAAGAAGGAAGGCGTGAGAGGTGGAAGGATGGAGGGGAGAAAGAGAGAGGGGAGAGATTTGAGACAGAGGGTGATAGGGGAGAGGGGAAGTGGACCTGAGTGAAATGGATGGAGAGATGGCGGTGCAGGGAGGAACAAGTTATAGATGGGTAGAGAAAGGGAGAGAGGGGTTGAGGGAGAGAAAGAAAGGAGCAAGAGAGGGAGAGGGTGTGAGAGTGTGACAGAATAAGAGAGTGAAGGATGGAGGGAGAGTGAAAAGAAATAGCGTGTTAGAAGAAGACGGAGGTGGAGAGGGAGGGAGAGAGTCAACAGGTAAGACCGAGAGGGAGACGGATGGGAGTGAGTGAGAATGAAGGAGATAAAGGGGGAAGGAAGAAAGAGTGATGAGAGATAGTGAAGAGAAAGAGTGAGGTAGAGGAAGGCAGAGATGGAAATGGAGGGAGAGAGCCAGTGATGGATGGGACTGAGCGAGAATGAGCAAGAGAAAGGGGGAAGGGATAACGGTTGAGGGAGAGAGGGATAGATGGAGTAGGGGAGGGAGTAAGGGAGAGGGGGAATAGATGGAGTAGGAGAGGGAGGGATGGCAAGGGAGATGGTCAGTAATGAGTATCCAGTAGAAAGAAGGAACGGGAGAGAGAGAATGAGTGGACAGAGAGAGTGTTGATGAGAGGGAGTGGAAGCTGAGGGACAGAGAGAGGAAGGGGAGAGGCAGATCGGAGGAGAGAGGGAGGGCTTGAAGATGAGGGAGGTTGGGAGAGAGAGGAGAAGGTGAGGGAGGAAGGAGTGAGGGAGAGAGTGAAGGATGAGGGAACTGCTGTGTTTCCCACGAGTGACAACATGTTCCAGTGATTTCTGGCTGCAAATTGCTTTGACATTTGCTGAGAATGTGAAAGGAGATATCAAATGTTTGTTTTATTTCTTCCTCCCTCAGTGGGCTGCGAAATGCAGGACCAACGTTTCTCTCTTGTCTTCACCATTGCCTCGTCCGCCTTAAACTTATCGGCCTTCCCCAGCGGCTTCCTCTTTGATTACTTCGGTACCATGGTAACCCGCATCCTGGGCATGTAAGTCCTTGACCTTTTCCAGGTTATCACAGGTTACAGATTGCTGGCTTGGGGGTGGAGGACAGAGAGAGGAAGAATGGGGTAGGAGGAGGTGGAGCAAGAGACGGGAGGGGAAAAAGGTGGAAGGGCGGGCGGTGCGAGGGGAAGATGGTGGGCGGGTAGGGGCAAAACTCAAATTAAAATGCCATTCTCGGCCTCGACAATGCACTCCAGTCCTTGCGGTGCCCACCGGTAGTGGAAAGCCCCAAGCGTACTGGCGGACACCGCTTGCTCCTTCTCCAGGGACACCCGGGCGCGAACGTAACCGCGGAAGAGGGGCAGGCAATCGGGAGGACGGACCCCCCGATGGCCCGCAACCTGGACCTGTGAATTGCCACCTTGGCCAGGCCCAGGAGCAGACCGACGAGGAGATCCTCCTCCCGGCCCAAGCCCCTCCACACTGGGTGCCCAAAGATCAGGAGCGTGGGACTGAAGTGCAGCCAGAACTTGAGGAGCAGCCCCTTCAGATACTCAAATAAGGGCTGCAACCTCGCACACTCCATATATATATGGAACACTGACTCGTCCAGGCCGCAGAAAGTACAGGCGGCCTGGGAGTCCGTGAACCTATTTAAAAGCCTATTGCACGGGACTGCTCTGTGCAGCACCCTCCACCCCAGGTCCCCGATGTAAAGGGGGAAGACTCCTGCGGAGAGAGACCTCCATCGGGGTTTCCCCTCGCCGCCAGATGGCAACGCGGACCGCCAGGGCGTGTCCGGCCGGCTGACGAGGGCGAGGAAGTGGAGAGTGTGCAGGAGCAGCCCGTACAGGAAACCCCTCCGCACCGATTGGAATGGCACGGAGGGCATTTCCGATAGGCAGCTTGGGTTGTGCGGGAACGGCTCCCAAGGAGGGCTTCGGGGCCTGGGTCCGATGAGCAGTTCCGGCCAAGCGGGGGTCAGCTCGGCCGGGATCGCTCCGCACTCCCGAGCCCCCTCGCCACCCGCAGTGAGGGGCGTCCCGGGGATTTCGGCTACTCCTCCGTCCGCCGGACCGTCCCCGGAGTCGGCCGCCCGGACAGCCGAGGCGCTCTCCTCCGCCGGCGGGGGAGCACCCTGACTGGAAGCGACCATGTTCCAGACTCGGAATAGATCCCGGGAAAAGACAGGCAACTCCCTCAGAGAGGCGCGGCTAACGGACTCCACCGGGAGCTGCGTGTCGTCTTGAAGGCAGTGACACTGGAGGAAAAAATATGTCACCAGCGCACACCATCTGGGAGGACGCTCGACATACAGGTATCTCTGCAGGGTCCGAAGGCGGAGAGTCGCAGCCTGGGTGCGGACGCACACCAGCGACTGACCGCCCTCCTCGATCGGGAGACTCAGGACCGCGGCAGAGACCCAGTGTTTCCTCTTGCCCCAGAAGAAATCGACGAGTTTCTTCTGGATCTTGGTGGCAAATACAAGGGGCCGGGGCCAAAGTGACCAACCGGTACCACAGCATGGAGGCCACCAGTTGGTTTATGACCAACGCTCGGCCCCTGTAGGAAAGCACTCGGAGCAGTCCTGTCCAGCGCCCCAGCCGAGCGGTGACTTTCGCCTCCAACTCCTGCCAGTTTGCCGGCCACGCTTCCTCAGCGGGACTAAGGTGGACTCCCAGATAGAGGAGGTGCGTGGTGCTCCACGCAAAAGGTTTCATGTCCTCCGGCAGGGAGTCCACCCGCCACTGACCAACCAGGAGTCCGGAACATTTCTCCCAATTGATCCTCGCAGAGGACGCAGCAGAAAAGGTCTGCTGGCAGTCGCGCATCCTCCGCAAGTCAACGGGAACTGTGATTGCGAGGAGCACGTCGTCGGCGTAAGCTGAGAGGACGACCCGCATGGCCGGCTCGCGCAGAGCCAATCCCGTCAACCTCCAGCGAAGCAGGCACAGGAAGGGCTCCACGCAAATGGTATACAATTGGCCGGACATGGGGCATCCCTGACGCACTCCTCTCCCAAAGCGAAGGGGCGCCGTCAAGGACCCGTTAACTTTGACCAGACACTCTGCGGCGGCGTATAAAAGTCGGCGAAATGCGGTCCGAGTCTGAAAGCGCGCGGTGTCCCAAAAAGGTATTCGTGATCCACCCTGTCGAACGCCTTGTCCTGATCGAGGGAGAGAAAGGCGACCGACTGACCAGTCCTCTGGGAAAGGTGGATCAGGTCCCGGACCAGGTGGAGGCTGTCCTGGATGGACCGGCCCGGGACCATGTAGGACTTCATGTCAAAGGTACTTAAAACCTGTCACCAACACCTCACTGTGAGGAGGGAGTGGAAGTGCACCCCCAGCAACCCATTGAGGAACACATTAAAACGGCGCCTCTCAACCAGTTTCACGCCCGCGCCCTTGCCTGCTTTCTTGAGGGCGGCACGGACGGACTGTATGATCAGCGCCAGATTCGACCAACGGCTGAGGGCCAGCTGAACTTTATTGCAGCAACCCCTGCAAGCCGCGAAGAAATCCCGGAGTTCCGCCGTGGGGATGAGGGGAGATTCGGTGGGAGGCACGAGGGACTCCACCACCTCACTGGTGATGGAATCAAGGTCATCCTCCGTGCCCCACACTGAATCCCCATCCTCCTCCGGGTCGTCACCGCCAGTGGCCGACACATCCACCACACACTGTGGGGCGGACGTCCCGGCCGCGCCAGCTGGTCCTGCCTCTGTCACGATCCCACCCCCAGGATCGATGGCGGAGGTGTCCTCTCTGGGTTCCACTGTGAAACTGGAGCATGTGGGCGCCAGCAGTTCAGGACCCCCCTGCATCTCCGTCCGCAGGCCAATGAGTGGTCCAGGGGAGACAGAAGTTCCCGACTCCGGAAATCCAGCTGGAGCCGAGACCGGAGGCGGAGAGAGGAGGCCATCTCCCGCTCCGCCAGCACCCACAGGACCATCAGATGGGGCAGCATTCTCAGTTATAACCGGGTCGGGTGTCTCCTGGTGGTGGACTCCGGCTGGGAGGGCCGACCCTCTGGGGCCTCGCCCTCCCCTCCACTCAGGGCACCCGACCCAGTAGCAGAATGGGTGGCGTCCTCAGGCTCCCCCACCACAATCAGGGCCTCATGTACCGGGGCCTTCCCCTCCCCTCCATCCTGAGGGGTAGGGAGCTCTGCCCAGACTTTCTAGCCTTGGTGTTGGTGTTGGTGGTAGGGGAAATCTGGGAACCCGAAACATGCAATAGCTCCCCTCCAAAAGATGGACCCTGCGCCTCAGGGCCCCTTGTCACCTCTGTGGAGGGGTGCCTTCTCTTTTTCCCAGTTGTGTGCGGAGGCTCAGAGACCTCCATATCATCAGAGGCCTCCACCTCCACACTCTCCTTTTTTTAATTCACCCTGGGCCTGAGCCCAGCCCTGGGACAGGTGGATTCCGTGAGAATGGGCTTTGGGCTGAGCTCAGACTCGGGTTGTGTCAATATGTCCAGGGGACGCGCCTCTCGACGTTTATTTTTCCTCCGTGTCTTCCTTCCACATGGACGGGCACCCCCCTCCCTGCCGGAGGCCGTGAAAACCACAGCCTCCGGTATTGACTGAATGGTATCTGGTAGAGGTGTAGGGGGGGTGGGAGGAGGTGCAGCGGCGCCACCCTGGGCCGCCGAGTTGGAGTTTGCAGCCGGGAGGTTGGAGCAGTTCTTGCGAACATGCCCCACCCCCTTACAGACATGGCACCGCACCCCGTCCAAGGTCCAGAAGACGCAGTAGGCCGTCCCCTGGAACTCTGTATTAAAGTGGCCCTCTGTCACCTCCTCCCGCGCCAGCTGCATGAATAACTGGCGGCGGAAGGAGTACACGTGTCGGAGGCTGTTCTCCCGAAGACTGAGCGGCACTGGGGTGAGCCCCGTCTTTACTTCCCCTAGATGGTGCAGGTGGGGAAGGAGGAGCTCACCAGGAATGAAGGGCGGGACATTGGATAAAATGAGCCTTTGCGCAGTGGCCTCCAGGGGGTCCACTGGCAGAAAGGTACCGCCCACGGTGAGCCCCTTGTTCAGAGCCAGGGACACCGCCCGCTCGGTCTTCAGGAAAAACACTGCCTTCCTGTACATTTTAGAGGCTGCAACAATGGCCGAAGGGCCGACAACCTCGGCCATTGCTTTCACACATGCCTCTATAGTCATGTTTGGGTGGACGTAGATCTTGACCCCATGCTTTGTCGTTATTAATGCAAACGGTGACGGGGCAACAGGTGCAGCTGCAGCAGCATACGTGCGAGAAGGCCCCGCCACCGGTGAAGAGGGACTTGCCATGGGGTCACAGAGCCTCGCCCACCCTTAAGAAATAAACTAACAGCTTTTAAACAAAATCAATATGATGGGAGGGGTGGGGTAGAGGAGAATAGGGGTGCAAAGTTAAAGGAGAAGGAGAGGAGAGGATAGACAGCTGAGTGTTGGGAGGGAGAGATGAGGTGTGAAGATGTTGCTGTGGTTCGGTGGTTGGAGCAGCTTAGTTCAGAGTTCACAGTCCTGTCTTCCAGTTAGGAGAGGGTTCTTCGCCCGGGTCAGTTAGAGCCGCCCGGTTCTCTCCTTTTCCACTGATCTGTAAAGACTGGGAAGACATTCTTCACACGGGCAGCTCCAGCCGTCCCAAGCCACACAGTTGGGGGTGGGGAGGGAGCCCCTTTTGTGCAGGATGGCAGATAAACACAGGAGCAATACAGGGGCTCCCTATAGAATGTGGCAGACCCACCCCTGGATCTTCCGGTGCCTTCTCCCTCCCCCAACATTCCAAATAACAAACAGTTCTCTGGTGCTCCAACACCCACCTCTCCAAAATGACTTGCAGTTCTCCTTTGTCCTTGTAAAAGTACACCAGTTGCACAGTTGAAGCAGTAAATACAGCTCTCTCCACTCTGCTCTCTGCTCTGCAGTTCCAGCTCCCACAGTTTGCTCAGGTGCAGCTGGTTCGACTAATCGCAAACAGGAAGGGCTCCAAAATGCCCAGCCAATCCCAGTGCTGTACCTGTCCTGGAGTGTTTGATGGGAACAGTGTCGAGGGAGCTTGACTCTGTCTCTCACCCCAGTATTGTACCTGTCCTGGGAGTGTTTGATGGGGACAGTGTAGAGGGAGCTTTACTCTGTATCTAACCCCGTACTGTACCTGTGCTGGGAGTGTTTGATGGGGACAGTGTAGAGGGAGCTTTACTCTGTATCTAACACCGTACTGTACCTGTCCTGGGAGTGTTTGATGGGGGACAGTGTAGAGGGAGCTTTACTCTGTGTCTAACCCCGTTTTTTTTTTTGTCGAGGGGGCCTTTATTCCTCAGGCCCCCTTTATATATTTTTATGTCGAGGGGGCCTTTATTCCTCAGGCCCCCTTTATATATTTTTTATGTCGAGGGGGCCTTTATTCCTCAGGCCCCCTTTATATACACACTTATATTTTTAAAATAACTTTATTAAAACCAGATAAATAAACAAAAACTCAAATTAAAATGCCATTCTCGGCGTCGACGATGCACTCCAGTCCCTGCGGTGCCCACCGGTCGCGGAAGGCCTCAAGCGTACCGGCGGACACCGCATGCTCCTTTTCCAGGGACACCCGGGCGCGAACGTAACCGCGGAAGAGGGGCAGGCAATCGGGGAGGACGGACCCCCCGACGGCCCGCAACCTGGACCTGTGAATTGCCACCTTGGCCAGGCCCAGGAGCAGACCGACGAGGAGATCCTCCTCCCGGCCCAAGCCCCTCCGCACCGGGTGCCCAAAGATCAGGAGCGTGGGACTGAAGTGCAGCCAGAATTTGAGGAGCAGCCCCTTCAGATACTCAAATAGGGGCTGCAACCTCGCACACTCCGTATAAATGTGGAACACGGACTCGTCCAGGCCGCAGAAAGTACAGCTGGCCTGGGAGTCCGTGAACCTACTTAAAAGCCTATTGCACGGGACTGCTCTGTGCAGCACCCTCCACCCCAGGTCCCCGATGTAAAGGGGGAAGACTCCCGCGTAGAGAGACCTCCATCGGGGTTTCCCCTCGCCGTCAGATGGCAACGCGGACCGCCAGGGCGTGTCCGGCCGGCTGACGAGGGCGAGGAAGTGGAGAGTGTGCAGGAGCAGCCCATACAGGAAACCCCTCCGCGCCGATTGGAATGGCACGGAGGGCATTTCCGAGAGGCGGCTCGGGTTGTGCGGGACCGGCTCCCGAGGAGGGTTTCGGGGCCTGGGTCCGATGAGCAGTTTCGGCCGAGCGGGGGTCAGCTCGGCCGGGATCGCTCCGCACCCCCGAGCCCCCTCGCCACCCGCAGTGAGGGGCGTCCCGGGGGTTTCGGCTACTCCTCCGCCCGCCGGACCGTCCCCGGAGTCGGCCGCCCGGACAGCCGAGGCGCTCTCCTCCGCCGGCGGGGGAGCGCCCTGACTGGAGGCGACCATGTTCCAGACTCGGAAAAGATCCCGGTAAAAGACAGGCAACTCCCTCAGAGAGGCGCGGCTAACGGACTCCACCGGGAGCTGCGTGTCGTCTTGAAGGCAGTGACACTGGCGGAAAAAAAACGTCGCCAGCGCACACCATCTGGGAGGACGCTCGACGTACAGGTATCTCTGCAGGGTCCGAAGGCGGAGAGTCGCAGCCTGGGTGCGGACGCACACCAGCGACTGACCGCCCTCCTCGATCGGGAGACTCAGGACCGCGGCAGAGACCCAGTGTTTCCTCTTGCCCCAGAAGAAATCGACGAGTTTCTTCTGGTTCTTGGTGGCAAATACAGGGGGCGGGGCCAAAGTGACCAACCGGTACCACAGCATGGAGGCCACCAGCTGGTTTATGACCAACGCTCGGCCCCTGTAGGAAAGCACTCGGAGCAGTGCTATGAGCTGCAGGTCCCTCAGCGCGCCCTTCTTCTCTTTGTACGCCTGCCACAGGGCCGGGTCCGCGACGGCATGACCGAGGCGGGATTCCAAGTCGAGCACCTCCCTCTCAAGGCGCCCGATCTCGGCTTCCCGCCTCTTGGTCGATCCCTTCGCGTACTCCTGACAGAAGACGCGGATGTGAGTCTTGCCCACATCCCACCATAGCCTCAAGGAGGGGAAGCCCCCCTGCTTCCTTCTCCAGTCGGCCCAGAATCGACAGAACGAGTCCCGAAATCGCACGTCCTCCAGCAGCCGGTTGTTAAAGTGCCAGGACGCGGACCCCGCCCGCATGCGGAGCGGAGTGAACTCCGCCCACACCAGGCGGTGGTCCGAGCACGGCACCAGCCGCATGGAGGCCGCCGAAACGCGGGAGACGTACGCCTGCGAAATGTAGAGGCGGTCGATTCGCGACCCCCCTCCTCCAGACCTCCATGTGAAGGTGCTGGAGTCGGGATGGAGATTCCGCCAGACGTCCACCAAGTTAAGGGAGCTGATCAGTCCCCTCAACTTCTCCACTGACGCTTGGCCGCGCTGGGGACCGGAGCGATCCCCCACCTCGAGGGTGCAGTTAAAATCCCCCCCGAGGATGATGCACTCGCCGCTATCGATGGAGCTCAAGAGAGCGGACACTTCTTCAAAGAAGCGCGCTTGCAACGCGCCGGGCCTGGGCGCGTACACGTTCACAAAGTGGAGCGGCACGCTACCCAGGCGAACGGCGAGGTGGAGCAAGCGGCCCGGCACTAGCTCCTTGACCCCCAAGATCTCCGGCTGAAAAGTCGGGGCCAACAAGATAGCCACCCCACTAGAAATAGGGGTGAGGTGACTCATGTAGACCCCACCCTGCCACTCCAGGAGCCAGGTGGCTTCGTCTCCCGGAACGGTGTGGGTTTCCTGCAGAAAGCTCACCGCATATCTCCCTTCCCTAAGGACTGAGAGATTGTGAAATTTGCGGTGAGCCCCTCTGCTGCCGTTGATGTTGAGGCTGGCTATGGTTATCTTCATGTCAAAGGTACTTAAAACCCGTCACCAACAGCTCACTGTGAGGAGGGAGTGGAAGTGCACCTGGCCCTCCACTCCCCCAGCAACCCATTGAGGAACACATTAAAACGGCGCCTCTCAACCAGTTTCACGTCCGCGCGCTTGCCCGCTATCTTAAGGGCGGCACGGACGGACTGTATGATCAGCGCCAGATTCGACCAACGGTCGAGGGCCAGCTGAACTTTATTGCGGCAACCCCTGCAAGCCGCGAGGAAATCCCGGAGTTCCGCCGTGGGGATGAGAGGAGATTCGGTGGGAGGCACGAGGGACTCCACCACCTCACTGGCGATGGAATCAAGATCATCCTCCGTGCCCCGCACCGAATCCCCATCCTCCTCCGGGTCGTCACCGCCAGCGGCCGACACATCCACCACACACCGTGGGGCGGACGTCCTGGCCGCGCCAGCTGGTCCCGCCTCCGTCACGATTCCACCCCCAGGATCGATGGCGGAGGAGTCCTCTCTGGGTTCTATTGTGAAACTGGAGCCTGTAGGCACCAGCGGTTCAGGACCCCCCTCCACCTCCGTCCCCAGGGCAATGAGTGGTCCAGGGGAGACAGAAGTTTCCGACTCCGGAAACCAGCCAGAGCCGAGACTGGAGGCGGAGGGAGGAGGCTATCTCCCGCTCCGCCAGCACCCACAGGCCCAGCAGATGGGGCAGCATTTTCAGTTATAACTGGGTCGGGTGTCTCCTGGTTGGTGGTGGACTCCGGCTGGGAGGCCCGACCCTCTGGGGCCTCGCCCTCCCCTTCATTCAGGACACCCGACCCAGTAGCAGTGGCAGAATGGGCGGCTTCCCCAGGCTCCCCCACCACAAGCAGGGCCCCACTTACTCCTTCAGGAGGGGCCTCATGTACCGGGGCCATCCCCTCCCCTCCATCCTGAGGAATAGGGAGCACCTGCCCGGACTTTGCAGCCTTGGTGGTGGCGGTAGGGGAAACCTGGGGACCCGAAACAGGAGACAGTTCCCCTCCAACAGATGGGCCCTGCGCCTCAGGGCCCCTTGTTACCTCTGTGGAGGGGTGCCTTCTCCTCTTTTTCCCAGTTGTGTGCGGAGGCTCAGAGACCTCCATATCATCAGAGGCCTCCACCTCCACACTCTCCTTTTTTTTATTCACCCTGGTCCTGAGCCCAGCCCTGGGGCAAGTTGACTTCCCGAGATCGGGCCTTGGGCTGAGCTCAGGCTCGGGTAGTGTCACGATATCCAGGGGACGCGCCTCTCGATGTTTATTTCTCCTCTGCGCCTTCCTTCCACTTGGACGGTCACCCCCCTCCCTGCCGGAGGCCGTGAAAACCACAGCCTCCGGTACCGACTGAATGGTATCTGGTGGTGGTGTAGTGGGGGTGGGAGGAGGTGCAGCGTCGCCACCCTGGGCCGCTGAGTTGGAGTTGGCAGCCGGGAGGTTGGGGCAGTTCTTACGAACATGCCCCACCCCCTTACAGACATGGCACCGCGCCCCGTCCAAGGTCCAGAAGACGCGGTAGGCCGTCCCCTGGAATTCTACATTGAAGTGGCCCTCTGTCACCTCCTCCCGTGCCAGCTGCATGAATAACTGGCGGCGGAAGGAGTCCACGTGTCGGAGGCTGTTCTCCCGAAGACCGAGCGGGACTGGGGTGAGCCCCGTCTTTACCTCCCCCAGATGGTGCAGGTGGGGAAGGAGGAGCTCACCAGGGATGAAGGGTGGGACATTGGATAAAATGAGCCTTTGCGCAGTGGCCTCCAGGGGGTCCACTGGCAGAAAGGTCCCGCCCACGGTGAGCCCCTTGCTCAGAGCCAGGGACACCGCCCGCTCGGTCTTCAGGAAAAACACTGCCTTCCTGTACATTTTAGAGGCTGCAACAATGGCCGAAGGGCCGACAACCTCGGCCATTGCTTTCACGCATGCCTCCATAGTCATGTTCGGGTGGACGTAGCTCTTGACCCCATGCTTCGTTGTTAATAAAGCAAACGGTGACGGGGCAACAGGTGCAGCTGCAGCAGCCGGAGCAGCATATGAACGGGAAGGCCCCGCCACCGGCGAAGAGGGGCTTGCCATGGGGTCTAAGAGCTACGTCCACCCCCAAGAAACAAAACAAATTTACACAATTTTTAAAAAATGCAAACTTTAAACAAGGTGGAGTGGGAGTAGAGGAGGATGGTGTAGGATGGTAAAGGAAAAGGGGAGGATAGGTGATTGAGGCGACTGAGTGGAGGAAGGGAGAGAAAGGCTGAAAAGGATGTTTGTTCCAACTGCCAGTTGGAGCACCTTTATCACAATTAGTCCAAACTTGTTTGTTGTCTTCCAGTTGGGGGAGGCTTCTTCGCCAGGGACAGCTGGAGCCGCCCGGTACTCTCCTCTTCTGATTTTAACAAGACAGTCTTCACCCGGGCAACTCCAGCTGTCCCGAGCAGGCAGTTGGGGTGGGGAGGGAGCTCCCTGTGTGCAAACACCAATACAAACACAGGGGCCCCTACTGGATTTGGCTGCCCCACCCCTGAGTCTTCAGGCCTCTTCTCCCTCCCCCAAACAGTTTAAACTTAATAGTCTTTCAGGTGCCCTGACACCCACCTCTCCAGAAAAATTGCAGCCTTCCTTGATGGTTTCCCTCCACTCTGTATTCACCTTTCTCCAGTCTCTCTCTCCAGTTGCTGCAGTTTCCAGTCTCCACACTCCTCTCCCCAGTTGCTGCTTTCTCCACTCTCCACTCTGCATTCACCTTTCTCCAGTTGCTGCAGTTTCTATTACTGAGACCTGGTTGAGGGAAGGGCATGATTGGCAACTAAATATCCCAGGATATCGATGCTTCAGGCGGGATAGAGAGGGAGGTAAAAGGGGTGGAGGAGTTGCATTACTGGTCAAAGAGGATATCACAGCTGTGCTGAAGGAGGGCACTATGGAGGACTCGAGCAGTGAGGCAATATGGACAGAACTCAGAAATAGGAAGGGTGCGGTAACAATGTTGGGGCTGTACTACAGGCCTCCCAACAGCGAGCGTGAGATAGAGGTACAAATATGTAAACAGATTATGGAAAGATGTAGGAGCAACAGGGTGGTGGTGATAGGAGATTTTAATTTTCCCAACATTGACTGGGATTCGCTTAGTGTTAGAGGTCCAGATGGAGCAGAATTTGTAAGGAGCATCCAGGAGAGTTTTCTAGAGCAGTATGTAAATAGTCCAACTCAGGAAGGGGCCATACTGGACCTGGTGTTGGGGAATGAGCCCGGCCAGGTTGTTGAAGTTTCAGTAAGGGACTACTTTGGGAATAGTGATCACAATTCCGTAAGCTTTAAAATACTCATGGACAAAGACGAGAGTGGTCCTAAAGGAAGAGTGCTAAATTGGGGGAAGGCCAACTATACCAAAATTCGGGAGGAGCTGGGGAATGTAGATTGGGAGCAGCTGTTTGAAGGTAAATCCACATGTGATATGTGGGAGGCTTTTAAAGAGAGGTTGATTAGCGTGCAGGAGAGACATGTTCCTGTGAAAATGAGGGATAGAAATGGCAAGATTAGGGAACCATGGATGACAGGTGAAATTGTGAGACTAGCTAAGAGGAAAAAGGAAGCATACATAAGGTCTAGGCGGCTGATGAAAGACGAAGCTTTGAAAGAATATCGGGAATGTAGGACCAATCTGAAACGAGGAATTAAGAGGGCTAAAAGGGGTCATGAAATATCTTTAGCAAACAGGGTTAAGGAAAATACCAAAGCCTTTTATTCATATATAAGGAGAAAGAGGGTAACTAGAGAAAGGATTGGCCCACTCAAGGACAAAGGAGGAAAATTATGCGTGGAGTCAGAGAAAATGGGTGAGATTCTAAACGAGTACTTTGCATCGGTATTCACCGAGGAGAGGGACATGACGGATGTTGAGGTTAGGAACAGATGTTTGATTACTCTCGGTCAAGTCGGCATAAGGAGGGAGGAAGTGTTGGGTATTCTAAAGGGCATTAAGGTGGACAAGTCCCCAGGTCCGGATGGGATCTATCCCAGGTTACTGAGGGAAGCGAGAGAGGAAATAGCTGGGGCCTTAACAGATATCTTTGCAGCATCCTAAAACACGGGTGAGGTCCCGGAGGACTGGAGAATTGCTAATGTTGTCCCCTTGTTTAAGAAGGGTAGCAGGGATAATCCAGGTAATTATAGACCGGTGAGCCTGACGTCAGTGGTAGGGAAGCTGCTGGAGAAGATACTGAGGGATAGGATCTATTCCCATTCGGAAGAAAATGGGTTTATCAGTGAAAGGCAACATGGTTTTGTGCAGGGAAGGTCATGTCTTACCAACTTAATAGAATTCTTTGAGGAAGTGACAAAGTTGATTGATGACGGAAGGGCTGTCGATGTCATATACATGGACTTCAGTAAGGCGTTTGATAAGGTTCCCCATGGCAGGCTGATGGAGAAAGTGAAGGCGCATGGGGTCCAAGGTGTACTAGCTAGATGGATAAAGAACTGGCTGGGCAACAGGAGACAGAGAGTAGCAGTAGAAGGGAGTTTCTCAAAATGGAGACGTGTGACCAGTGGTGTTCCACAGGGATCCGTGCTGGGACCACTGTTGTTTGTGATATACATTAATGATTTGGAGGAAAGTATAGGTGGACTGATTAGCAAGTTTGCAGACGACACTAAGATTGGTGGAGTAGCAGATAGTGAAGGGGACTGTCAGAGAATACAGCAGAATATAGATAGATTGGAGAGTTGGGCAGAGAAATGGCAGATGGAGTTCAATCAGGGCAAATGCGAGGTGATGCATTTTGGAAGATCCAATTCAAGAGTGAACTATACAGTAAATGGAAAAGTCCTGGGGAAAATTGATGTCCAGAGAGATTTGGGTGTTCAGGTCCACTGTTCCCTGAAGGTGGCAACGCAGGTAAATAGAGTGGTCAAGAAGGCATACGGCATGCTTTCCTTCATCGGACGGGGCATTGAGTACAAGAGTTGGCAGGTCATGTTACAGTTGTATAGGACTTTGGTTCGGCCACATTTGGAATACTGCGTACAGTTCTGGTCGCCACATTATCAAAAGGATGTGGATGCTTTGGAGAGGGTGCAGAGGAGGTTCACCAGGATGTTGCCTGGTATGGAGGGCGCTAGCTATGAAGAGAGGTTGAGTAGATTAGGATTATTTTCATTAGAAAGACGGAGGTTGAGGGGGGACCTGATTGAGGTGTACAAAATCATGAGAGGTATAGACAGGGTGGATAGCAAGAAGCTTTTTCCCAGAGTGGGGGTTTCAATTACTAGAGGACACGAGTTCAAAGTGAAAGGGGAAAAGTTTAGGGGGGATATGCGTGGAAAGTTCTTCACGCAGAGGGTGGTGGGCACCTGGAACGCGTTGCCAGCGGAGGTGGTAGATGCGGGCACGATGGAGTCTTTTAAGATGTATCTAGACAGATACATGAATGGGCAGGAAGAAAAGAGATACAGAAGCTTAGAAAATAGGTGACATGTTTAGAGAGAGGATCTGGATCGGCGCAGGCTTGGAGGGCCGAAGGGCCTGTTCCTGTGCTGTAATTATCTTTGTTCTTTGTTTTTTTTTTCCAGTCTCCACTCTCCTCTCTCCACTCTGCAATTGCTGCAACACAGGTGCAGCTGCTCCCCCTGATTGCTGGCAGGAAGTGCTCCAAATTGACCAGCCAATCCCAGTGCTGTACCTGTCCTGGGAGTGTTTGATGGGGACAGTGTCGAGGGAGCTTTACCCTCTATCTAACCCCGTGCTGTACCTGTCCTGGGAGTGTTTGATGGGGGACAGTGTAGAGGGAGCTTTACTCTGTGTCTAACCCCGTACTGTACCTGTCCTGGGAGTGTTTGATGGGGACAGTGTAGAGGGAGCTTTACTCTGTATCTAACCCCGTGCTGTACCTGTCCTGTGGAGTGTTTGATGGGGACAGTGTAGAGGGAGCTTTACTCTGTATCTAACCCCGTGCTGTACCTGTCCTGTGGAGTGTTTGATGGGGACAGTGTAGAGGGAGCTTTACTCTGTATCTAACCCCGTGCTGTACCTGTCCTGGGAGTGTTTGATGGGGACAGTGTAGAGGGAGCTTTACTCTGTATCTAACCCCGTACTGTACCTGTCCTGGGAGTGTTTGATGGGGGACATTGTAGAGGGAGCTTTACTCTGTATCGAACCCCCAGACTGTACCTGTCCTGGGAGTGTTTGATGGGGACAGTGTAGAGGGAGCTTTACTCTGTATCTAACCCCCGTACTGTACCTGTCCTGGGAGTGTTTGATGGGGACATTGTAGAGAGACCTTTACTCTGTATCTAACCCCGTACTGTACCTGTCCTGGGAGTGTTTGATGGAGACAGTGTGGAGGGAGCTTTACTCTGTATCTAACCCCGTACTGTACCTGTCCTGGGAGTGTTTGATGGGGACATTGTAGAGAGACCTTTACTCTGTATCTAACCCCGTACTGTACCTGTCCTGGGAGTGTTTGATGGGGACAGTGTAGAGGGAGCTTTACTCTGTATCTAACCCCGTACTGTACCTGTCCTGGGAGCACTCGATGCTGATACTGGGAGACATACTGTCAGGGTAATGTGGACAGAGCTCTGAAATTTGCAGAGTAATGTCACATATTTTACAGGAATTTTTTTCTCAGTGGAAAAACCTTCAAATCACAGACTGTTGCCATAAAGAAAGAGGCCATTTGTCCTGTTGAACCTGTGCTGGCTCTTTGACAGAACTGTCTAATGGAGTCTTATGCACCCCAGCCTTTCCCCCATCGCCCTGAAAATGATTCCTCTTCATTTACATGTCCAATTACCGAGTTCCAATGAACTTGTTTCTACCACTACTCTTTCAGGTAGTGTGTTTCAGATCTTCGCAACCTCTGTGTGGAGACATTTCTTCTTGTTTCCGCTCAAATTCTTTTGTTAATTATCTTAAATCTGTGTCCCTCTGGTTACTGACCCACCTGTCACTGGGAACACTTTCTCCCAATTTACACTATCCAAACCCTTTGTCATTTTGAACGCCTCAATAAATCTCGCCTTAACCTTCTGTGCTCTAAGGAGAGCAATCGCAGCTTCTCCAGTCTCTCCACAGTAACTGAAGTACCTCATCCCCGGAACTATAATCTCTTCTCACACACTCTCCGAGACCTGGATTGTGGTGCCCAGAAATGGACATAATGCTACAGTAAAGGCTAACGCAGGCATTTATGAAGTATTTAGCAATAATTTATTTTCTTTTACATACAAACATACTAATTAGGAGGGGGAGTAGGCCACTCGGCCCCTCGAGCCTGCTGTGCCATTCAATAAGTTCATGGCTGAACTGATTACTCCACATTTCCACCTGCCCCCGATAACCTTTCACCCCCTTGCTTATCAAGAATCTATCTACCTCTGCCTTAAAAAGATTCAAAGACTCTGCTTCCACTGCCTTTTGAGGAAGAGAATTACAAAGACTCACCACCCTCTGATAGAAAACATTTCTCATCATCTCTGTCTTAAATGGGTGACCCCTTATTTTTAATCAGTGACCCCTAGTTCTAGATTCTCCCACAAGGGGTAAACATTCTTTCCACAAGGGAGACCCCTCATTTTTAGAAAATATACTTTTTTATTCTTCCTGCCAAAGTGGACAATTTCACTCTTTCCCACATTATACTCCATTTGCCAGGTCTTTGCCCACTCATTTGACTTATTGATATTCCTATGTCCCCATTCACAAGTTACTTTCCCACCTATCTTTGTGTCATCAGAAAATTTAGCAACCATACCTTCGGTCCCTCATCTAAGTCATTTATATAAATTGTAAAAAGTTGAGGCCCCAATACGGATTCCTGTGGCACACCACTCGTTACATCTTGCCAACCAGAAAATGACCCATTGATGCCTACTCTGTTCGCTAGACAATCTTCTATCCATGCCAATATGTTACACACTGTACCATCAGCTTTTATTTTCCCTAATAAGCTTTGATATGGCACCTTATCAAATGCCTTCTGGAAATCTAAGTACAATATATCCACCGGTTCCCCTTTATCCACAGCACATGTAACTCCCTCAAAGAACTCCAATAAATTGGTTGCACATGATTTCCCTTTCACAAAACCATGTTGACTCTGCCTGATTACCCTGCTATAACGTCTTTAATAATAGCTTCTTACATTTTCCCGAAGACAGATGTGAAACTAACTGGCCTGTAGTTTCCTGCTTTCTGTCTCCTCCCTTTTTGAATAAAGGAGTTACATTCGCTATTTTCCAATCTAATGGAAAATTAGATTCCCCGAATCCAGGGAATTTTGGAAAATTAAAGCTAAACATCAACTATCTCACTAGTCACTTCTGTTAACACCCTAGGATGAAGTCCATCAGGACCCGGGGACTTGTCAGCCCACAGCTCTAACAATTTGTTCAGTACCACTTCCCTGGTGATTGTAATTTTCTTGAGTTCCTTCCTCCCTCCCATTTCCTGATTTACAGCTCACACTGGGATGTTACTTGTATCCTCAATAGTGAAGACCAAAGCAAAATATCTGTTCAATTCATCTGGCATCTCCTTATTATCAATTATTAATTCCCCAGACTCACTTTCTCTAGGACTAAAGCTCACTTTAACTTTTCTTTGTTAAATATCGATAGAAACTCTTACTATCTGTCTTTATATTTCTAGCTAGCTTTCTCTTGTACTCTAATTTTAACTTCCTTATTAATCTTTTTGTCATTCAGAGGATCTGGATCAGCGCAGGCATGGAGGGCCGAAGGGCCTGTTCCTGTGCTGTAATTTTCTTTGTTCTTTGCTGTTTTTTTAAATATTCTGAACTGCCTCCCATCTGCCTCCCATTTTGTACTCTGTGTCTCTGCTTCGAAAGTTATTTCCTTGTCTGGAAAGCTTTTTGGGACTTTCTGTTTTTGGGGAGGCTGCTGGATCTCTGAGAGCTAATTCCTTTCAGGGGAAGGGGATAAAGGGGGAGGAGAAGGTGGGGAAAAGTGGGGACCTGGTTTAAAACACCCTTTTTTTTTACCTCCCCAGATCACTGTACACTACAGGCATGCTGATGATCGCCTTCTCCACTGCTGGTGAGTGTAACTCTCTGAGATTTCCCATGATGTGACTGGGAGGGGAAGGGGCAAATCCCGTGTGTTCGAGAGAGACAGAGCATTGCCCCAGGCTTCAGCAATGAGGAGCAATCGCGGAGCGAGCTGGGCCTTCCCGTCCACTGTGCTGAGTCTCTCTCTCTCTCACGCACAGACTCGCTCACACACGCACAGACGCGCGCGCGCAGACACGCGCGCACCGTTAACACTTACCTAGAATATATAGCACCAAAACAGGCCATTTGGCCCATCCAGTTCATGTTGGAATTTTTGCTCCCCTTGTACCTCCTCCCATCCTTTATCATCTCACTCCAGAACCTCGATACTCTTGTCCCTCATGAGTTTATCCAGTTTCCCCTTGAATACATCAACATGATTCACCTCAACCTCTCCCTGTGGTAGTGAGTTCCACATTCTCCCCACTCTCTGGGGAAAGCAGTTGCTCCTGGATTCCCCATTGGATTTCTTATCCTCTGACTATTTTATATGTGATGACCTCGGTATTAATTGTGCCTCAGTTGATAGCAATCTCACCTCTGAGTCATCTCCTGGGTTAACTCTCATTGCAGAACTTGTGATCAAACTCAATGCTGGCACTGCAGTGCAGTACTGAGGGACAGCTGCACTTCCAGAGGTACTGTCCTTTGGGTGTAACATTAAACTGAGGCCCGTCTGCCCCCTCAGGTGGATGTAAATGATCCCACAGCACTATTTTAGAGAAGAGCATGGGAGTTCTCCCCAGAGTCCTGGGGCCCAATGTTAATCCCTCAATCAATACCACCAAAACAGATTATCTGGTCATTATCACATTGCTGTTTGTGGGAGCTTGCTGTGCAAATGATTTGCTGCATTTCCTGCATCATAACAGTTGCTTCACTTCAAACACTGAAGCAGTCCGTGTAGAAATGCAGCAAGACCTGGACAATATCCAGGCTTGGGCTGATAAGTGGCAAGTAACATTCGCACTACACAAGTGCCAGGCAATGACCATCTCCAACAAGAGAGAATCTAATCAGCTCCCCTTGACATTCAATGGCATTACCATCACTGAATCCCCCACTATCAACGTCCTAGGGCCTACCATTGACCAGAAACTGAACTGGAGTAGCCATATAAATACCATGGCTACAAGAGCAGGTCAGAGGCTAGGAATCCTGCGGTGAGTAATTCACCTCCTGACTCTCCAAAGGCTGTCCACCATCTACAAGGCACAAGTCAGGAGTGTGGTGGAATACTCTCCACTTCCCTGGATGGGTGCAGCTCCAACAACAATCAAGAAGCTCGACACCATCCAGGACAAAGCAGCCCGCTTGATTGGCACCCCATCTACAAACATTCACTCCCTCCACCACCGACGCACAGTGGCAGCAGTGTGTACCATCTACAAGATGCACTGCAGCAATGCACCAAGGCTCCTCAGACAGCACCTTCCAAACCTGCGACCTCTACCGAATAGAAGGACAAGGGCAGCTAATACATGAGAACATCACCACCTGCAAGTTCCCCTCCAAGTCACACACCATCCTGACTTGGAACTACATCGCCGTTCCTTCACTGTCGCTGGGTCAAAATCCTGGAACTCCCTTCCTAACAGCAATGTAGGGGTACCTACCCCACATTGACTGCAGCGGTTCAAGAAGGCAGCTCACCACCACATTCTCAAGGGCAATTAGGGACTAATAATCCAGAGTGCAGTAATGTTATTGTTATGTTAGTGGACTAATAATCCAGAGTGCAGTAGTGTTACTGTTATGTTACTGGACTAAAAGTTCAGGGTGCAGTAGTGTTATTGTTATGTTAGAGGACTAATAATCCAGGGTACAGTAGTGTTATTGTTATGTTAGTGGACTAATAATCCAGGGTACAGTAGTGTTATTGTTATTTTAGTGGACTAATAATCCGGGGTACAGTAGTGTTATTGTTATATTGGTGGACTAATAATCCAGGGTACAGTAGTGTTATTGTTATATTGGTGGACTAATAATCCGGGGTACAGTAGTGTTATTGTTATGTTATTGGACTAATAATCCAGGGTACAGTAGTGTTATTGTTATGTTAGTGGACTAATAATCCAGGGTACAGTAGTGTTATTGTTATGTTAGTGGACTAATAATCCAGGGTACAGTAGTGTTATTGTTATGTTAGTGGACTAATAATCCAGGGTACAGTAGTGTTATTGTTATGTTAGTGGACTAATAATCCAGGGTACAGTAGTGTTATTGTTATATTGGTGGACTAATAATCCAGGGTACAGTAGTGTTATTGTTATATTGGTGGACTAATAATCCGGGGTACAGTAGTGTTATTGTTATGTTATTGGACTAATAATCCAGGGTACAGTAGTGTTATTGTTATGTTAGTGGACTAATAATCCAGGGTACAGTAGTGTTATTGTTATGTTAGTGGACTAATAATCCAGGGTACAGTAGTGTTATTGTTATATTAGTGGACTAATAATCCAGGGTACAGTAGTGTTATTGTTATGTAAGTGGACTAATAATCCAGGGTACAGTAGTGTTATTGTTATGTAAGTGGACTAATAATCCGGGGTACAGTAGTGTTATTGTTATGTTAGTGGACTAATAATCCAGGGTACAGTAGTGTTATTGTTATATTGGTGGACTAATAATCCGGGGTACAGTAGTGTTATTGTTATGTTATTGGACTAATAATCCAGGGTACAGTAGTGTTATTGTTATGTTAGTGGACTAATAATCCAGGGTACAGTAGTGTTATTGTTATATTAGTGGACTAATAATCCAGGGTACAGTAGTGTTATTGTTATGTAAGTGGACTAATAATCCAGGGTACAGTAGTGTTATTGTTATGTAAGTGGACTAATAATCCGGGGTACAGTAGTGTTATTGTTATGTTAGTGGACTAATAATCCAGGGTACAGTAGTGTTATTGTTATATTGGTGGACTAATAATCCGGGGTACAGTAGTGTTATTGTTATGTTATTGGACTAATAATCCAGGGTACAGTAGTGTTATTGTTATGTTAGTGGACTAATAATCCAGGGTACAGTAGTGTTATTGTTATGTTAGTGGACTAATAATCCAGGGTACAGTAGTGTTATTGTTATATTAGTGGACTAATAATCCAGGGTACAGTAGTGTTATTGTTATGTAAGTGGACTAATAATCCAGGGTACAGTAGTGTTATTGTTATGTAAGTGGACTAATAATCCGGGGTACAGTAGTGTTATTGTTATGTTAGTGGACTAATAATCCAGGGTACAGTAGTGTTATTGTTATGTTAGTGGACTAATAATCCGGGGTACAGTAGTGTTATTGTTATGTTAGTGGACTAATAATCCAGGGTACACTAGTGTTATTGTTATGTTAGTGGACTAATAATCCAGGGTACAGTAGTGTTATTGTTATGTTAGTGGACTAATAATCCGGGGTGCAGTAGTGTTACTGTTATGTAAGTGGACTAATAATCCAGGGTACAGTAGTGTTATTGTTATGTTAGTGGACTAATAATTCGGGGTGCAGTAGTGTTATTGTTATGTTAGTGGACTAATAATCCAGGGTACAGTAGTGTTACTGTTATGTAAGTGGACTAATAATCCAGGGTACAGTAGTGTTATTGTTATGTTAGTGGACTAATAATCCAGGGTGCAGTAGTGTTATTGTTATGTTAGTGGACTAATAATCCAGGGTGCAGTAGTGTTATTGTTATGTTCGTGGACTAATAATCCAGGGTACAGTAGTGTTATTGTTATGTTAGTGGACTAATAATCCGGGGTACAGTAGTGTTATTGTTATGTTATTGGACTAATAATTCGGGGTGCAGTAGTGTTATTGTTATGTTATTGGACTAATAATTCGGGGTGCAGTAGTGTTATTGTTATGTTATTGGACTAATAATTCGGGGTGCAGTAGTGTTATTGTTATGTTAGTGGACTAATAATCCAGGGTACAGTAGTGTTATTGTTATGTTAGTGGACTAATAATCCGGGGTACAGTAGTGTTATTGTTATGTTATTGGACTAATAATTCGGGGTGCAGTAGTGTTATTGTTATGTTAGTGGACTAATAATTCGGGGTGCAGTAGTGTTATTGTTATGTTAGTGGACTAATAATCCAGGGTACAGTAGTGTTACTGTTATGTAAGTGGACTAATAATCCAGGGTACAGTAGTGTTATTGTTATGTTAGTGGACTAATAATCCGGGGTACAGTAGTGTTATTGTTATGTTATTGGACTAATAATTCGGGGTGCAGTCGTGTTATTGTTATGTTATTGGACTAATAATTCGGGGTGCAGTAGTGTTATTGTTATGTAAGTGGACTAATAATCCAGGGTACAGTAGTGTTATTGTTATGTTATTGGACTAATAATCCAGGGTACAGTAGTGTTATTGTTATGTTAGTGGACTAATAATCCGGGGTACAGTAGTGTTATTGTTATGTTAGTGGACTAATAATCCGGGGTACAGTAGTGTTATTGTTATGTTAGTGGACTAATAATCCGGGGTACAGTAGTGTTATTGTTATGTTATTGGACTAATAATTCGGGGTACAGTAGTGTTATTGTTATGTTAGTGGACTAATAATCCGGGGTACAGTAGTGTTATTGTTATGTTATTGGACTAATAATCCAGGGTGCAGTAGTGTTATTGTTATGTTATTGGACTAATAATCCAGGGTACAGTAGTGTTATTGTTATGTTAGTGGACTAATAATCCGGGGTACAGTAGTGTTATTGTTATGTTATTGGACTAATAATCCAGGGTACAGTAGTGTTATTGTTATGTTAGTGGACTAATAATCCAGGGTACAGTAGTGTTATTGTTATGTTAGTGGACTAATAATCCGGGGTACAGTAGTGTTATTGTTATGTTATTGGACTAATAATCCAGGGTACAGTAGTGTTATTGTTATGTTAGTGGACTAATAATCCAGGGTACAGTAGTGTTATTGTTATGTTAGTGGACTAATAATCCGGGGTACAGTAGTGTTATTGTTATGTTATTGGACTAATAATCCAGGGTACAGTAGTGTTATTGTTATGTTAGTGGACTAATAATCCGGGGTAAAGTAGTGTTATTGTTATGTTAGTGGACTAATAATCCAGGGTACAGTAGTGTTATTGTTATGTTATTGGACTAATAATCCAGGGTGCAGTAGTGTTATTGTTATGTTATTGGACTAATAATCCAGGGTACAGTAGTGTTATTGTTATGTTAGTGGACTAATAATCCGGGGTACAGTAGTGTTATTGTTATGTTATTGGACTAATAATCCAGGGTACAGTAGTGTTATTGTTATGTTATTGGACTAATAATCCGGGGTACAGTAGTGTTATTGTTATGTTAGTGGGCTAATAATCCAGCGTACAGTAGTGTTATTGTTATGTTATTGGACTAATAATTCGGGGTGCAGTAGTGTTATTGTTATGTTATTGGACTAATAATCCAGGGTACAGTAGTGTTATTGTTATGTTATTGGACTAATAATCCAGGGTACAGTAGTGTTATTGTTATGTTAGTGGACTAATAATCCGGGGTACAGTAGTGTTATTGTTATGTTATTGGACTAATAATCCAGGGTACAGTAGTGTTATTGTTATGTTAGTGGACTAATAATCCAGGGTACAGTAGTGTTATTGTTATGTTATTGGACTAATAATCCAGGGTACAGTCGTGTTATTGTTATGTTAGTGGGCTAATAATCCAGCGTACAGTAGTGTTATTGCTATGTTATTGGACTAATAATTCGGGGTGCAGTAGTGTTATTGTTATGTTATTGGACTAATAATCCAGGGTACAGTAGTGTTATTGTTATGTTATTGGACTAATAATCCAGGGTACAGTAGTGTTATTGTTATGTTAGTGGACTAATAATCCGGGGTACAGTAGTGTTATTGTTATGTTATTGGACTAATAATCCAGGGTACAGTAGTGTTATTGTTATGTTAGTGGACTAATAATCCAGGGTACAGTAGTGTTATTGTTATGTTATTGGACTAATAATCCGGGGTACAGTAGTGTTATTGTTATGTTATTGGACTAATAATTCGGGGTACAGTAGTGTTATTGTTATGTTATTGGACTAATAATCCGGGGTACAGTAGTGTTATTGTTATGTTATTGGACTAATAATTCGGGGTACAGTAGTGTTATTGTTATGTTATTGGACTAATAATCCAGGGTACAGTAGTGTTATTGTTATGTAAGTGGACTAATAATCCGGGGTACAGTAGTGTTATTGTTATGTTAGTGGACTAATAATCCAGGGTGCAGTAGTGTTATTGTTATGTTAGTGGACTAATAATCCGGGGTACAGTAGTGTTATTGTTATGTTATTGGACTAATAATTCGGGGTGCAGTAGTGTTATTGTTATGTTAGTGGACTAATAATCCAGGGTGCAGTAGTGTTATTGTTATGTTAGTGGACTAATAATCCAGGGTACAGTAGTGTTATTGTTATGTTAGTGGACTAATAATCCGGGGTACAGTAGTGTTATTGTTATGTTAGTGGACTAATAATCCGGGGTACAGTAGTGTTATTGTTATGTTATTGGACTAATAATTCGGGGTGCAGTAGTGTTATTGTTATGTTATTGGACTAATAATTCGGGGTGCAGTAGTGTTATTGTTATGTTAGTGGACTAATAATCCAGGGTACAGTAGTGTTATTGTTATATTAGTGGACTAATAATCCGGGGTACAGTAGTGTTATTGTTATGTTAGTGGACTAATAATCCAGGGTACAGTAGTGTTATTGTTATGTTAGTGGACTAATAATCCGGGGTGCAGTAGTGTTACTGTTATGTAAGTGGACTAATAATCCAGGGTACAGTAGTGTTATTGTTATGTTAGTGGACTAATAATTCGGGGTGCAGTAGTGTTATTGTTATGTTATTGGACTAATAATTCGGGGTGCAGTAGTGTTATTGTTATGTTAGTGGACTAATAATTCGGGGTGCAGTAGTGTTATTGTTATGTTAGTGGACTAATAATCCAGGGTACAGTAGTGTTACTGTTATGTAAGTGGACTAATAATCCAGGGTACAGTAGTGTTATTGTTATGTTAGTGGACTAATAATCCGGGGTACAGTAGTGTTATTGTTATGTTATTGGACTAATAATTCGGGGTGCAGTAGTGTTATTGCTATGTTATTGGACTAATAATTCGGGGTGCAGTAGTGTTATTGTTATGTAAGTGGACTAATAATCCAGGGTACAGTAGTGTTATTGTTATGTTATTGGACTAATAATTCGGGGTGCAGTAGTGTTATTGTTATGTTAGTGGACTAATAATCCAGGGTACAGTAGTGTTACTGTTATGTAAGTGGACTAATAATCCAGGGTACAGTAGTGTTATTGTTATGTTAGTGGACTAATAATCCAGGGTGCAGTAGTGTTATTGTTATGTTAGTGGACTAATAATCCGGGGTACAGTAGTGTTATTGTTATGTTATTGGACTAATAATTCGGGGTGCAGTAGTGTTATTGTTATGTTAGTGGACTAATAATCCAGGGTGCAGTAGTGTTATTGTTATGTTATTGGACTAATAATCCAGGGTACAGTAGTGTTATTGTTATGTTAGTGGACTAATAATCCGGGGTACAGTAGTGTTATTGTTATGTTAGTGGACTAATAATCCGGGGTACAGTAGTGTTATTGTTATGTTATTGGACTAATAATTTGGGGTACAGTAGTGTTATTGTTATGTTAGTGGACTAATAATCCGGGGTACAGTAGTGTTATTGTTATGTTATTGGACTAATAATCCAGGGTGCAGTAGTGTTATTGTTATGTTATTGGACTAATAATCCAGGGTGCAGTAGTGTTATTGTTATATTAGTGGACTAATAATCCAGGGTACAGTAGTGTTATTGTTATGTTAGTGGACTAATAATCCGGGGTACAGTAGTGTTATTGTTATGTTAGTGGACTAATAATCCGGGGTACAGTAGTGTTATTGTTATGTTATTGGACTAATAATTCGGGGTACAGTAGTGTTATTGTTATGTTAGTGGACTAATAATCCGGGGTACAGTAGTGTTATTGTTATGTTATTGGACTAATAATCCAGGGTGCAGTAGTGTTATTGTTATGTTATTGGACTAATAATCCAGGGTACAGTAGTGTTATTGTTATGTTAGTGGACTAATAATCCGGGGTACAGTAGTGTTATTGTTATGTTATTGGACTAATAATCCAGGGTACAGTAGTGTTATTGTTATGTTAGTGGACTAATAATCCGGGGTACAGTAGTGTTATTGTTATGTTATTGGACTAATAATCCAGGGTACAGTAGTGTTATTGTTATGTTAGTGGACTAATAATCCGGGGTACAGTAGTGTTATTGTTATGTTATTGGACTAATAATCCAGGGTACAGTAGTGTTATTGTTATGTTATTGGACTAATAATCCAGGGTACAGTAGTGTTATTGTTATGTTAGTGGACTAATAATCCAGGGTACAGTAGTGTTATTGTTATGTTAGTGGACTAATAATCCGGGGTACAGTAGTGTTATTGTTATGTTATTGGACTAATAATCCAGGGTACAGTAGTGTTATTGTTATGTTAGTGGACTAATAATCCGGGGTACAGTAGTGTTATTGTTATGTTAGTGGACTAATAATCCAGGGTACAGTAGTGTTATTGTTATGTTATTGGACTAATAATCCAGGGTGCAGTAGTGTTATTGTTATGTTATTGGACTAATAATCCAGGGTACAGTAGTGTTATTGTTATGTTAGTGGACTAATAATCCGGGGTACAGTAGTGTTATTGTTATGTTATTGGACTAATAATCCAGGGTACAGTAGTGTTATTGTTATGTTATTGGACTAATAATCCGGGGTACAGTAGTGTTATTGTTATGTTAGTGGGCTAATAATCCAGCGTACAGTAGTGTTATTGTTATGTTATTGGACTAATAATTCGGGGTGCAGTAGTGTTATTGTTATGTTATTGGACTAATAATCCAGGGTACAGTAGTGTTATTGTTATGTTATTGGACTAATAATCCAGGGTACAGTAGTGTTATTGTTATGTTAGTGGACTAATAATCCGGGGTACAGTAGTGTTATTGTTATGTTATTGGACTAATAATCCAGGGTACAGTAGTGTTATTGTTATGTTAGTGGACTAATAATCCAGGGTACAGTAGTGTTATTGTTATGTTATTGGACTAATAATCCAGGGTACAGTAGTGTTATTGTTATGTTAGTGGGCTAATAATCCAGCGTACAGTAGTGTTATTGTTATGTTATTGGACTAATAATTCGGGGTGCAGTAGTGTAATTGTTATGTTATTGGACTAATAATCCAGGGTACAGTAGTGTTATTGTTATGTTATTGGACTAATAATCCAGGGTACAGTAGTGTTATTGTTATGTTAGTGGACTAATAATCCGGGGTACAGTAGTGTTATTGTTATGTTATTGGACTAATAATCCAGGGTACAGTAGTGTTATTGTTATGTTATTGGACTAATAATCCGGGGTACAGTAGTGTTATTGTTATGTTATTGGACTAATAATTCGGGGTACAGTAGTGTTATTGTTATGTTATTGGACTAATAATCCGGGGTACAGTAGTGTTATTGTTATGTTATTGGACTAATAATTCGGGGTACAGTAGTGTTATTGTTATGTTATTGGACTAATAATCCAGGGTACAGTAGTGTTATTGTTATGTAAGTGGACTAATAATCCGGGATACAGTAGTGTTATTGTTATGTTAGTGGACTAATAATCCAGGGTGCAGTAGTGTTATTGTTATGTTAGTGGACTAATAATCCGGGGTACAGTAGTGTTATTGTTATGTAATTGGACTAATAATTCGGGGTGCAGTAGTGTTATTGTTATGTTAGTGGACTAATAATCCAGGGTGCAGTAGTGTTATTGTTATGTTAGTGGACTAATAATCCAGGGTACAGTAGTGTTATTGTTATGTTAGTGGACTAATAATCCGGGGTACAGTAGTGTTATTGTTATGTTAGTGGACTAATAATCCAGGGTACAGTAGTGTTATTGTTATGTTATTGGACTAATAATTCGGGGTGCAGTAGTGTTATTGTTATGTTATTGGACTAATAATTCGGGGTGCAGTAGTGTTATTGTTATGTTAGTGGACTAATAATCCAGGGTACAGTAGTGTTATTGTTATGTTCGTGGACTAATAATCCGGGGTACAGTAGTGTTATTGTTATGTTAGTGGACTAATAATCCAGTGTACAGTAGTGTTATTGTTATGTTAGTGGACTAATAATCCGGGGTGCAGTAGTGTTACTGTTATGTAAGTGGACTAGTAATCCAGGGTACAGTAGTGTTATTGTTATGTTAGTGGACTAATAATCCGGGGTGCAGTAGTGTTACTGTTATGTAAGTGGACTAATAATCCAGGGTACAGTAGTGTTATTGTTATGTTAGTGGACTAATAATCCGGGGTACAGTAGTGTTATTGTTATGTTAGTGGACTAATAATCCGGGGTGCAGTAGTGTTATTGTTATGTTAGCGGACTAATAATCCAGGGTACAGTAGTGTTATTGTTATGTTAGTGGACTAATAATCCGGGGTGCAGTAGTGTTATTGTTATGTTAGTGGACTAATAATCCAGGGTACAGTAGTGTTATTGTTATGTTAGTGGACTAATAATCCGGGGTGCAGTAGTGTTACTGTTATGTAAGTGGACTAATAATCCAGGGTACAGTAGTGTTATTGTTATGTTATTGAACTAATAATTCGGGGTGCAGTAGTGTTATTGTTATGTTAGTGGACTAATAATTCGGGGTGCAGTAGTGTTATTGTTATGTTAGTGGACTAATAATACAGGGTACAGTAGTGTTACTGTTATGTAAGTGGACTAATAATCCAGGGTACAGTAGTGTTATTGTTATGTTAGTGGACTAATAATCCGGGGTACAGTAGTGTTATTGTTATGTTATTGGACTAATAATCCAGGGTGCAGTAGTGTTATTGTTATGTTATTGGACTAATAATCCAGGGTGCAGTAGTGTTATTGTTATGTTAGTGGACTAATAATTCAGGGTACAGTAGTGTTATTGTTATGTTAGTGGACTAATAATCCGGGGTACAGTAGTGTTATTGTTATGTTAGTGGACTAATAATCCGGGGTACAGTAGTGTTATTGTTATGTTATTGGACTAATAATTCGGGGTACAGTAGTGTTATTGTTATGTTAGTGGACTAATAATCCGGGGTACAGTAGTGTTATTGTTATGTTATTGGACTAATAATCCAGGGTGCAGTAGTGTTATTGTTATGTTATTGGACTAATAATCCAGGGTACAGTAGTGTTATTGTTATGTTAGTGGACTAATAATCCGGGGTACAGTAGTGTTATTGTTATGTTATTGGACTAATAATCCAGGGTACAGTAGTGTTATTGTTATGTTAGTGGACTAATAATCCAGGGTACAGTAGTGTTATTGTTATGTTAGTGGACTAATAATCCGGGGTACAGTAGTGTTATTGTTATGTTATTGGACTAATAATCCAGGGTACAGTAGTGTTATTGTTATGTTAGTGGACTAATAATCCAGGGTACAGTAGTGTTATTGTTATGTTAGTGGACTAATAATCCGGGGTACAGTAGTGTTATTGTTATGTTATTGGACTAATAATCCAGGGTACAGTAGTGTTATTGTTATGTTAGTGGACTAATAATCCGGGGTACAGTAGTGTTATTGTTATGTTAGTGGACTAATAATCCAGGGTACAGTAGTGTTATTGTTATGTTATTGGACTAATAATCCAGGGTGCAGTAGTGTTATTGTTATGTTATTGGACTAATAATCCAGGGTACAGTAGTGTTATTGTTATGTTAGTGGACTAATAATCCGGGGTACAGTAGTGTTATTGTTATGTTATTGGACTAATAATCCAGGGTACAGTAGTGTTATGGTTATGTTATTGGACTAATAATCCGGGGTACAGTAGTGTTATTGTTATGTTAGTGGGCTAATAATCCAGCGTACAGTAGTGTTATTGTTATGTTATTGGACTAATAATTCGGGGTGCAGTAGTGTTATTGTTATGTTATTGGACTAATAATCCAGGGTACAGTAGTGTTATTGTTATGTTATTGGACTAATAATCCAGGGTACAGTAGTGTTATTGTTATGTTAGTGGACTAATAATCCGGGGTACAGTAGTGTTATTGTTATGTTATTGGACTAATAATCCAGGGTACAGTAGTGTTATTGTTATGTTAGTGGACTAATAATCCAGGGTACAGTAGTGTTATTGTTATGTTATTGGACTAATAATCCAGGGTACAGTAGTGTTATTGTTATGTTAGTGGACTAATAATCCAGCGTACAGTAGTGTTATTGTTATGTTATTGGACTAATAATTCGGGGTGCAGTAGTGTTATTGTTATGTTATTGGACTAATAATCCAGGGTACAGTAGTGTTATTGTTATGTTATTGGACTAATAATCCAGGGTACAGTAGTGTTATTGTTATGTTAGTGGACTAATAATCCGGGGTACAGTAGTGTTATTGTTATGTTATTGGACTAATAATCCAGGGTACAGTAGTGTTATTGTTATGTTCGTGGACTAATAATCCAGGGTACAGTAGTGTTATTGTTATGTTATTGGACTAATAATCCGGGGTACAGTAGTGTTATTGTTATGTTATTGGACTAATAATTCGGGGTACAGTAGTGTTATTGTTATGTTATTGGACTAATAATCCGGGGTACAGTAGTGTTATTGTTATGTTATTGGACTAATAATTCGGGGTACAGTAGTGTTATTGTTATGTTATTGGACTAATAATCCAGGGTACAGTAGTGTTATTGTTATGTAAGTGGACTAATAATCCGGGGTACAGTAGTGTTATTGTTATGTTAGTGGACTAATAATCCAGGGTGCAGTAGTGTTATTGTTATGTTAGTGGACTAATAATCCGGGGTACAGTAGTGTTATTGTTATGTTATTGGACTAATAATTCGGGGTGCAGTAGTGTTATTGTTATGTTAGTGGACTAATAATCCAGGGTGCAGTAGTGTTATTGTTATGTTAGTGGACTAATAATCCAGGGTACAGTAGTGTTATTGTTATGTTAGTGGACTAATAATCCGGGGTACAGTAGTGTTATTGTTATGTTAGTGGACTAATAATCCGGGGTACAGTAGTGTTATTGTTATGTTATTGGACTAATAATTCGGGGTGCAGTAGTGTTATTGTTATGTTATTGGACTAATAATTCGGGGTGCAGTAGTGTTATTGTTATGTTAGTGGACTAATAATCCAGGGTACAGTAGTGTTATTGTTATGTTAGTGGACTAATAATCCGGGGTACAGTAGTGTTATTGTTATGTTAGTGGACTAATAATCCAGGGTACAGTAGTGTTATTGTTATGTTAGTGGACTAATAATTCGGGGTACAGTAGTGTTATTGTTATGTTAGTGGACTAATAATCCGGGGTGCAGTAGTTTTACTGTTATGTAAGTGGACTAATAATCCAGGGTACAGTAGTGTTATTGTTATGTTAGTGGACTAATAATTCGGGGTGCAGTAGTGTTATTGTTATGTTATTGGACTAATAATTCGGGGTGCAGTAGTGTTATTGTTATGTTAGTGGACTAATAATTCGGGGTGCAGTAGTGTTATTGTTATATTGGTGGACTAATAATCCAGGGTACAGTAGTGTTACTGTTATGTAAGTGGACTAATAATCCAGGGTACAGTAGTGTTATTGTTATGTTAGTGGACTAATAATCCGGGGTACAGTAGTGTTATTGTTATGTTATTGGACTAATAATTCGGGGTGCAGTAGTGTTATTGCTATGTTATTGGACTAATAATTCGGGGTGCAGTAGTGTTATTGTTATGTAAGTGGACTAATAATCCAGGGTACAGTAGTGTTATTGTTATGTTATTGGACTAATAATTCGGGGTGCAGTAGTGTTATTGTTATGTTATTGGACTAATAATCCAGGGTACAGTAGTGTTATTGTTATGTTATTGGACTAATAATCCAGGGTACAGTAGTGTTATTGTTATGTTAGTGGACTAATAATCCAGGGTACAGTAGCGTTATTGTTATGTTAGTGGACTAATAATCCAGGGTACAGTAGTGTTATTGTTATGTTATTGGACTAATAATCCAGGGTACAGTAGTGTTATTGTTATGTTATTGGACTAATAATCCAGGGTACAGTAGTGTTATTGTTATATTAGTGGACTAATAATCCAGGGTACAGTAGTGTTATTGTTATGTTATTGGACTAATAATCCAGGGTACAGTAGCGTTATTGTTATGTTAGTGGACTAATAATCCAGGGTACAGTAGTGTTATTGTTATGTTATTGGACTAATAATCCAGGGTACAGTAGTGTTACTGTTATGTAAGTGGACTAATAATCCAGGGTACAGTAGTGTTATTGTTATGTTAGTGGACTAATAATCCAGGGTGCAGTAGTGTTATTGTTATGTTAGTGGACTAATAATCCGGGGTACAGTAGTGTTATTGTTATGTTATTGGACTAATAATTCGGGGTGCAGTAGTGTTATTGTTATGTTAGTGGACTAATAATCCAGGGTGCAGTAGTGTTATTGTTATGTTAGTGGACTAATAATCCAGGGTACAGTAGTGTTATTGTTATGTTAGTGGACTAATAATCCGGGGTACAGTAGTGTTATTGTTATGTTAGTGGACTAATAATCCGGGGTACAGTAGTGTTATTGTTATGTTATTGGACTAATAATTCGGGGTACAGTAGTGTTATTGTTATGTTAGTGGACTAATAATCCGGGGTACAGTAGTGTTATTGTTATGTTATTGGACTAATAATCCAGGGTGCAGTAGTGTTATTGTTATGTTATTGGACTAATAATCCAGGGTGCAGTAGTGTTATTGTTATATTAGTGGACTAATAATCCAGGGTACAGTAGTGTTATTGTTATGTTAGTGGACTAATAATCCGGGGTACAGTAGTGTTATTGTTATGTTAGTGGACTAATAATCCGGGGTACAGTAGTGTTATTGTTATGTTATTGGACTAATAATTCGGGGTGCAGTAGTGTTATTGTTATGTTAGTGGACTAATAATCCAGGGTACAGTAGTGTTATTGTTATGTTAGTGGACTAATAATCCGGGGTACAGTAGTGTTATTGTTATGTTAGTGGACTAATAATCCAGGGTACAGTAGTGTTATTGTTATGTTAGTGGACTAATAATCCGGGGTGCAGTAGTGTTACTGTTATGTAAGTGGACTAATAATCCAGGGTACAGTAGTGTTATTGTTATGTTAGTGGACTAATAATCCGGGGTGCAGTAGTGTTACTGTTATGTAAGTGGACTAATAATCCGGGGTACAGTAGTGTTATTGTTATGTTAGTGGACTAATAATCCGGGGTGCAGTAGTGTTACTGTTATGTAAGTGGACTAATAATCCAGGGTACAGTAGTGTTATTGTTATGTTAGTGGACTAATAATTCGGGGTGCAGTAGTGTTATTGTTATGTTATTGGACTAATAATTCGGGGTGCAGTAGTGTTATTGTTATGTTAGTGGACTAATAATTCGGGGTGCAGTAGTGTTATTGTTATGTTAGTGGACTAATAATCCAGGGTACAGTAGTGTTACTGTTATGTAAGTGGACTAATAATCCAGGGTACAGTAGTGTTATTGTTATGTTAGTGGACTAATAATCCGGGGTACAGTAGTGTTATTGTTATGTTATTGGACTAATAATTCGGGGTGCAGTAGTGTTATTGCTATGTTATTGGACTAATAATTCGGGGTGCAGTAGTGTTATTGTTATGTAAGTGGACTAATAATCCAGGGTACAGTAGTGTTATTGTTATGTTATTGGACTAATAATTCGGGGTGCAGTAGTGTTATTGTTATGTTATTGGACTAATAATCCAGGGTACAGTAGTGTTACTGTTATGTAAGTGGACTAATAATCCAGGGTACAGTAGTGTTATTGTTATGTTAGTGGACTAATAATCCAGGGTGCAGTAGTGTTATTGTTATGTTAGTGGACTAATAATCCGGGGTACAGTAGTGTTATTGTTATGTTATTGGACTAATAATTCGGGGTGCAGTAGTGTTATTGTTATGTTAGTGGACTAATAATCCAGGGTGCAGTAGTGTTATTGTTATGTTAGTGGACTAATAATCCAGGGTACAGTAGTGTTATTGTTATGTTATTGGACTAATAATTCGGGGTACAGTAGTGTTATTGTTATGTTAGTGGACTAATAATCCGGGGTACAGTAGTGTTATTGTTATGTTATTGGACTAATAATCCAGGGTGCAGTAGTGTTATTGTTATGTTATTGGACTAATAATCCAGGGTGCAGTAGTGTTATTGTTATATTAGTGGACTAATAATCCAGGGTACAGTAGTGTTATTGTTATGTTAGTGGACTAATAATCCGGGGTACAGTAGTGTTATTGTTATGTTAGTGGACTAATAATCCGGGGTACAGTAGTGTTATTGTTATGTTATTGGACTAATAATTCGGGGTACAGTAGTGTTATTGTTATGTTAGTGGACTAATAATCCGGGGTACAGTAGTGTTATCGTTATGTTATTGGACTAATAATCCAGGGTGCAGTAGTGTTATTGTTATGTTATTGGACTAATAATCCAGGGTACAGTAGTGTTATTGTTATGTTAGTGGACTAATAATCCGGGGTACAGTAGTGTTATTGTTATGTTATTGGACTAATAATTCGGGGTGCAGTAGTGTTATTGTTATGTTAGTGGACTAATAATCCAGGGTACAGTAGTGTTATTGTTATGTTAGTGGACTAATAATCCGGGGTACAGTAGTGTTATTGTTATGTTATTGGACTAATAATCCAGGGTACAGTAGTGTTATTGTTATGTTAGTGGACTAATAATCCAGGGTACAGTAGTGTTATTGTTATGTTAGTGGACTAATAATCCAGGGTGCAGTAGTGTTATTGTTATGTTATTGGACTAATAATCCAGGGTGCAGTAGTGTTATTGTTATATTATTGGACTAATAATCCAGGGTACAGTAGTGTTATTGTTATGTTAGTGGACTAATAATCCGGGGTACAGTAGTGTTATTGTTATGTTAGTGGACTAATAATCCGGGGTACAGTAGTGTTATTGTTATGTTATTGGACTAATAATTCGGGGTACAGTAGTGTTATTGTTATGTTAGTGGACTAATAATCCGGGGTACAGTAGTGTTATTGTTATGTTATTGGACTAATAATCCAGGGTGCAGTAGTGTTATTGTTATGTTATTGGACTAATAATCCAGGGTACAGTAGTGTTATTGTTAATATAGTGGACTAATAATCCGGGGTACGGTAGTGTTATTGTTATGTTATTGGACTAATAATCCAGGGTACAGTAGTGTTATTGTTATGTTAGTGGACTAATAATCCAGGGTACAGTAGTGTTATTGTTATGTTAGTGGACTAATAATCCGGGGTACAGTAGTGTTATTGTTATGTTATTGGACTAATAATCCAGGGTACAGTAGTGTTATTGTTATGTTAGTGGACTAATAATCCAGGGTACAGTAGTGTTATTGTTATGTTAGTGGACTAATAATCCGGGGTACAGTAGTGTTATTGTTATGTTATTGGACTAATAATCCAGGGTACAGTAGTGTTATTGTTATGTTAGTGGACTAATAATCCAGGGTACAGTAGTGTTATTGTTATGTTAGTGGACTAATAATCCAGGGTACAGTAGTGTTATTGTTATGTTATTGGACTAATAATCCAGGGTGCAGTAGTGTTATTGTTATGTTATTGGACTAATAATCCAGGGTACAGTAGTGTTATTGTTATATTAGTGGACTAATAATCCGGGGTACAGTAGTGTTATTGTTATGTTAGTGGACTAATAATCCAGGGTACAGTAGTGTTATTGTTATGTTAGTGGACTAATAATCCAGGGTACAGTAGTGTTATTGTTATGTTATTGGACTAATAATCCAGGGTACAGTAGTGTTATTGTTATGTTAGTGGACTAATAATCCAGGGTACAGTAGTGTTATTGTTATGTTATTGGACTAATAATCCAGGGTACAGTAGTGTTATTGTTATGTTATTGGACTAATAATCCAGGGTACAGTAGTGTTATTGTTATGTTATTGGACTAATAATCCGGGGTACAGTAGTGTTATTGTTATGTTAGTGGGCTAATAATCCAGCGTACAGTAGTGTTATTGTTATGTTATTGGACTAATAATTCGGGGTGCAGTAGTGTTATTGTTCTGTTATTGGACTAATAATCCAGGGTACAGTAGTGTTATTGTTATGTTATTGGACTAATAATCCAGGGTACAGTAGTGTTATTGTTATGTTAGTGGACTAATAATCCGGGGTACAGTAGTGTTATTGTTATGTTATTGGACTAATAATCCAGGGTACAGTAGTGTTATTGTTATGTTATTGGACTAATAATCCAGGGTACAGTAGTGTTATTGTTATGTTATTGGACTAATAATCCAGGGTACAGTAGTGTTATTGTTATGTTAGTGGGCTAATAATCCAGCGTACAGTAGTGTTATTGTTATGTTATTGGACTAATAATTCGGGGTGCAGTAGTGTAATTGTTATGTTATTGGACTAATAATCCAGGGTACAGTAGTGTTATTGTTATGTTATTGGACTAATAATCCAGGGTACAGTAGTGTTATTGTTATGTTAGTGGACTAATAATCCGGGGTACAGTAGTGTTATTGTTATGTTATTGGACTAATAATCCAGGGTACAGTAGTGTTATTGTTATGTTAGTGGACTAATAATCCAGGGTACAGTAGTGTTATTGTTATGTTATTGGACTAATAATCCGGGGTACAGTAGTGTTATTGTTATGTTATTGGACTAATAATTCGGGGTACAGTAGTGTTATTGTTATGTTATTGGACTAATAATCCGGGGTACAGTAGTGTTATTGTTATGTTATTGGACTAATAATTCGGGGTACAGTAGTGTTATTGTTATGTTATTGGACTAATAATCCAGGGTACAGTAGTGTTATTGTTATGTAAGTGGACTAATAATCCGGGATACAGTAGTGTTATTGTTATGTTAGTGGACTAATAATCCAGGGTGCAGTAGTGTTATTGTTATGTTAGTGGACTAATAATCCGGGGTACAGTAGTGTTATTGTTATGTTATTGGACTAATAATTCGGGGTGCAGTAGTGTTATTGTTATGTTAGTGGACTAATAATCCAGGGTGCAGTAGTGTTATTGTTATGTTAGTGGACTAATAATCCAGGGTACAGTAGTGTTATTGTTATGTTAGTGGACTAATAATCCGGGGTACAGTAGTGTTATTGTTATGTTAGTGGACTAATAATCCGGGGTACAGTAGTGTTATTGTTATGTTATTGGACTAATAATTCGGGGTGCAGTAGTGTTATTGTTATGTTATTGGACTAATAATTCGGGGTGCAGTAGTGTTATTGTTATGTTAGTGGACTAATAATCCAGGGTACAGTAGTGTTATTGTTATGTTAGTGGACTAATAATCCGGGGTACAGTAGTGTTATTGTTATGTTAGTGGACTAATAATCCAGGGTACAGTAGTGTTATTGTTATGTTAGTGGACTAATAATCCGGGGTGCAGTAGTGTTACTGTTATGTAAGTGGACTAATAATCCAGGGTACAGTAGTGTTATTGTTATGTTAGTGGACTAATAATCCGGGGTGCAGTAGTGTTACTGTTATGTAAGTGGACTAATAATCCAGGGTACAGTAGTGTTATTGTTATGTTAGTGGACTAATAATCCGGGGTGCAGTAGTGTTATTGTTATGTTAGTGGACTAATAATCCGGGGTGCAGTAGTGTTATTGTTATGTTAGTGGACTAATATTCCGGGTTGCAGTAGTGTTATTGTTATGTTAGTGGACTAATAATCCAGGGTACAGTAGTGTTATTGTTATGTTAGTGGACTAATAATCAGGGGTGCAGTAGTGTTATTGTTATGTTAGTGGACTAATAATCCAGGGTACAGTAGTGTTATTGTTATGTTAGTGGCTAATAATCCGGGGTGCAGTAGTGTTACTGTTATGTAAGTGGACTAATAATCCAGGGTACAGTAGTGTTATTGTTATGTTATTGAACTAATAATTCGGGGTGCAGTAGTGTTATTGTTATGTTAGTGGACTAATAATCCAGGGTGCAGTAGTGTTATTGTTATGTTATTGGACTAATAATCCAGGGTGCAGTAGTGTTATTGTTATGTTAGTGGACTAATAATCCAGGGCACAGTAGTGTTATTGTTATGTTAGTGGACTAATAATCCGGGGTACAGTAGTGTTATTGTTATGTTAGTGGACTAATAATCCGGGGTACAGTAGTGTTATTGTTATGTTATTGGACTAATAATTCGGGGTACAGTAGTGTTATTGTTATGTTAGTGGACTAATAATCCGGGGTACAGTAGTGTTATTGTTATGTTATTGGACTAATAATCCAGGGTGCAGTAGGGTTATTGTTATGTTATTGGACTAATAATCCAGGGTACCGTAGTGTTATTGTTATGTTAGTGGACTAATAATCCGAGGTACAGTAGTGTTATTGTTATGTTATTGGACTAATAATCCAGGGTACAGTAGTGTTATTGTTATGTTAGTGGACTAATAATCCGGGGTACAGTAGTGTTATTGTTATGTTATTGGACTAATAATCCGGGGTACAGTAGTGTTATTGTTATGTTATTGGACTAATAATTCGGGGTACAGTAGTGTTATTGTTATGTTAGTGGACTAATAATCCAGGGTACAGTAGTGTTATTGTTATGTTAGTGGACTAATAATCCGGGGTACAGTAGTGTTATTGTTATGTTATTGGACTAATAATTCGGGGTACAGTAGTGTTATTGTTATGTTAGTGGACTAATAATCCAGGGTACAGTAGTGTTATTGTTATGTTAGTGGACTAATAATCCGGGGTACAGTAGTGTTATTGTTATGTTATTGGACTAATAATCCAGGGTACAGTAGTGTTATTGTTATGTTAGTGGACTAATAATCCAGGGTACAGTCGTGTTATTGTTATGTTAGTGGACTAATAATCCGGGGTACAGTAGTGTTATTGTTATGTTATTGGACTAATAATCCAGGGTACAGTAGTGTTATTGTTATGTTAGTGGACTAATAATCCGGGGTACAGTAGTGTTATTGTTATGTTAGTGGACTAATAATCCAGGGTACAGTAGTGTTATTGTTATGTTATTGGACTAATAATCCAGGGTGCAGTAGTGTTATTGTTATGTTATTGGACTAATAATCCAGGGTACAGTAGTGTTATTGTTATGTTAGTGGACTAATAATCCGGGGTACAGTAGTGTTATTGTTATGTTATTGGACTAATAATCCAGGGTACAGTAGTGTTATTGTTATGTTATTGGACTAATAATCCGGGGTACAGTAGTGTTATTGTTATGTTAGTGGGCTAATAATCCAGCGTACAGTAGTGTTCTTGTTATGTTATTGGACTAATAATTCGGGGTGCAGTAGTGTTATTGTTATGTTATTGGACTAATAATCCAGGGTACAGTAGTGTTATTGTTATGTTATTGGACTAATAATCCAGGGTACAGTAGTGTTATTGTTATGTTAGTGGACTAATAATCCGGGGTACAGTAGTGTTATTGTTATGTTAGTGGACTAATAATCCAGGGTACAGTAGTGTTATTGTTATGTTATTGGACTAATAATCCAGGGTACAGTAGTGTTATTGTTATGTTAGTGGGCTAATAATCCAGCGTACAGTAGTGTTATTGTTATGTTATTGGACTAATAATTCGGGGTGCAGTAGTGTTATTGTTATGTTATTGGACTAATAATCCAGGGTACAGTAGTGTTATTGTTATGTTATTGGACTAATAATCCAGGGTACAGTAGTGTTATTGTTATGTTAGTGGACTAATAATCCGGGGTACAGTAGTGTTATTGTTATGTTATTGGACTAATAATCCAGGGTACAGTAGTGTTATTGTTATGTTAGTGGACTAATAATCCAGGGTACAGTAGTGTTATTGTTATGTTAGTGGACTAATAATCCGGGGTACAGTAGTGTTATTGTTATGTTATTGGACTAATAATTCGGGGTGCAGTAGTGTTATTGCTATGTTATTGGACTAATAATTCGGGGTGCAGTAGTGTTATTGTTATGTAAGTGGACTAATAATCCGGGGTGCAGTAGTGTTATTGTTATGTTAGTGGACTAATAATCCAGGGTACAGTAGTGTTATTGTTATGTTAGTGGACTAATAATCCAGGGTACAGTAGTGTTATTGTTATGTTATTGGACTAATAATCCAGGGTACAGTAGTGTTATTGTTATGTTATTGGACTAATAATCCGGGGTACAGTAGTGTTATTGTTATGTTAGTGGGCTAATAATTCGGGGTGCAGTAGTGTTATTGTTATGTTAGTGGGCTAATAATCCAGCGTACAGTAGTGTTATTGTTATGTTATTGGACTAATAATTCGGGGTGCAGTAGTGTAATTGTTATGTTATTGGACTAATAATCCAGGGTACAGTAGTGTTATTGTTATGTTATTGGACTAATAATCCAGGGTACAGTAGTGTTATTGTTATGTTAGTGGACTAATAATCCGGGGTACAGTAGTGTTATTGTTATGTTATTGGACTAATAATCCAGGGTACAGTAGTGTTATTGTTATGTTAGTGGACTAATAATCCAGGGTACAGTAGTGTTATTGTTATGTTATTGGACTAATAATCCGGGGTACAGTAGTGTTATTGTTATGTTATTGGACTAATAATTCGGGGTACAGTAGTGTTATTGTTATGTTATTGGACTAATAATCCGGGGTACAGTAGTGTTATTGTTATGTTATTGGACTAATAATTCGGGGTACAGTAGTGTTATTGTTATGTTATTGGACTAATAATCCAGGGTACAGTAGTGTTATTGTTATGTAAGTGGACTAATAATCCGGGATACAGTAGTGTTATTGTTATGTTAGTGGACTAATAATCCAGGGTGCAGTAGTGTTATTGTTATGTTAGTGGACTAATAATCCGGGGTACAGTAGTGTTATTGTTATGTTATTGGACTAATAATTCGGGGTGCAGTAGTGTTATTGTTATGTTAGTGGACTAATAATCCAGGGTGCAGTAGTGTTATTGTTATGTTAGTGGACTAATAATCCAGGGTACAGTAGTGTTATTGTTATGTTAGTGGACTAATAATCCGGGGTACAGTAGTGTTATTGTTATGTTAGTGGACTAATAATCCGGGGTACAGTAGTGTTATTGTTATGTTATTGGACTAATAATTCGGGGTGCAGTAGTGTTATTGTTATGTTATTGGACTAATAATTCGGGGTGCAGTAGTGTTATTGTTATGTTAGTGGACTAATAATCCAGGGTACAGTAGTGTTATTGTTATGTTAGTGGACTAATAATCCGGGGTACAGTAGTGTTATTGTTATGTTAGTGGACTAATAATCCAGGGTACAGTAGTGTTATTGTTATGTTAGTGGACTAATAATCCGGGGTGCAGTAGTGTTACTGTTATGTAAGTGGACTAATAATCCAGGGTACAGTAGTGTTATTGTTATGTTAGTGGACTAATAATCCGGGGTGCAGTAGTGTTACTGTTATGTAAGTGGACTAATAATCCAGGGTACAGTAGTGTTATTGTTATGTTAGTGGACTAATAATCCGGGGTGCAGTAGTGTTATTGTTATGTTAGTGGACTAATAATCCGGGGTGCAGTAGTGTTATTGTTATGTTAGTGGACTAATATTCCGGGTTGCAGTAGTGTTATTGTTATGTTAGTGGACTAATAATCCAGGGTACAGTAGTGTTATTGTTATGTTAGTGGACTAATAATCAGGGGTGCAGTAGTGTTATTGTTATGTTAGTGGACTAATAATCCAGGGTACAGTAGTGTTATTGTTATGTTAGTGGCTAATAATCCGGGGTGCAGTAGTGTTACTGTTATGTAAGTGGACTAATAATCCAGGGTACAGTAGTGTTATTGTTATGTTATTGAACTAATAATTCGGGGTGCAGTAGTGTTATTGTTATGTTAGTGGACTAATAATCCAGGGTGCAGTAGTGTTATTGTTATGTTATTGGACTAATAATCCAGGGTGCAGTAGTGTTATTGTTATGTTAGTGGACTAATAATCCAGGGCACAGTAGTGTTATTGTTATGTTAGTGGACTAATAATCCGGGGTACAGTAGTGTTATTGTTATGTTAGTGGACTAATAATCCGGGGTACAGTAGTGTTATTGTTATGTTATTGGACTAATAATTCGGGGTACAGTAGTGTTATTGTTATGTTAGTGGACTAATAATCCGGGGTACAGTAGTGTTATTGTTATGTTATTGGACTAATAATCCAGGGTGCAGTAGGGTTATTGTTATGTTATTGGACTAATAATCCAGGGTACCGTAGTGTTATTGTTATGTTAGTGGACTAATAATCCGAGGTACAGTAGTGTTATTGTTATGTTATTGGACTAATAATCCGGGGTACAGTAGTGTTATTGTTATGTTATTGGACTAATAATCCGAGGTACAGTAGTGTTATTGTTATGTTAGTGGACTAATAATCCGGGGTACAGTAGTGTTATTGTTATGTTATTGGACTAATAATCCGGGGTACAGTAGTGTTATTGTTATGTTATTGGACTAATAATTCGGGGTACAGTAGTGTTATTGTTATGTTAGTGGACTAATAATCCAGGGTACAGTAGTGTTATTGTTATGTTAGTGGACTAATAATCCGGGGTACAGTAGTGTTATTGTTATGTTATTGGACTAATAATTCGGGGTACAGTAGTGTTATTGTTATGTTAGTGGACTAATAATCCAGGGTACAGTAGTGTTATTGTTATGTTAGTGGACTAATAATCCGGGGTACAGTAGTGTTATTGTTATGTTATTGGACTAATAATCCAGGGTACAGTAGTGTTATTGTTATGTTAGTGGACTAATAATCCAGGGTACAGTCGTGTTATTGTTATGTTAGTGGACTAATAATCCGGGGTACAGTAGTGTTATTGTTATGTTATTGGACTAATAATCCAGGGTACAGTAGTGTTATTGTTATGTTAGTGGACTAATAATCCGGGGTACAGTAGTGTTATTGTTATGTTAGTGGACTAATAATCCAGGGTACAGTAGTGTTATTGTTATGTTATTGGACTAATAATCCAGGGTGCAGTAGTGTTATTGTTATGTTATTGGACTAATAATCCAGGGTACAGTAGTGTTATTGTTATGTTAGTGGACTAATAATCCGGGGTACAGTAGTGTTATTGTTATGTTATTGGACTAATAATCCAGGGTACAGTAGTGTTATTGTTATGTTATTGGACTAATAATCCGTGGTACAGTAGTGTTATTGTTATGTTAGTGGGCTAATAATCCAGCGTACAGTAGTGTTCTTGTTATGTTATTGGACTAATAATTCGGGGTGCAGTAGTGTTATTGTTATGTTATTGGACTAATAATCCAGGGTACAGTAGTGTTATTGTTATGTTATTGGACTAATAATCCAGGGTACAGTAGTGTTATTGTTATGTTAGTGGACTAATAATCCGGGGTACAGTAGTGTTATTGTTATGTTAGTGGACTAATAATCCAGGGTACAGTAGTGTTATTGTTATGTTATTGGACTAATAATCCAGGGTACAGTAGTGTTATTGTTATGTTAGTGGGCTAATAATCCAGCGTACAGTAGTGTTATTGTTATGTTATTGGACTAATAATTCGGGGTGCAGTAGTGTTATTGTTATGTTATTGGACTAATAATCCAGGGTACAGTAGTGTTATTGTTATGTTATTGGACTAATAATCCAGGGTACAGTAGTGTTATTGTTATGTTAGTGGACTAATAATCCGGGGTACAGTAGTGTTATTGTTATGTTATTGGACTAATAATCCAGGGTACAGTAGTGTTATTGTTATGTTAGTGGACTAATAATCCAGGGTACAGTAGTGTTATTGTTATGTTAGTGGACTAATAATCCGGGGTACAGTAGTGTTATTGTTATGTTATTGGACTAATAATTCGGGGTGCAGTAGTGTTATTGCTATGTTATTGGACTAATAATTCGGGGTGCAGTAGTGTTATTGTTATGTAAGTGGACTAATAATCCGGGGTGCAGTAGTGTTATTGTTATGTTAGTGGACTAATAATCCAGGGTACAGTAGTGTTATTGTTATGTTAGTGGACTAATAATCCAGGGTACAGTAGTGTTATTGTTATGTTATTGGACTAATAATCCAGGGTACAGTAGTGTTATTGTTATGTTATTGGACTAATAATCCGGGGTACAGTAGTGTTATTGTTATGTTAGTGGGCTAATAATTCGGGGTGCAGTAGTGTTATTGTTATGTTAGTGGACTAATAATCCAGGGTACAGTAGTGTTATTGTTATGTTAGTGGACTAATAATCCAGGGTACAGTAGTGTTATTGTTATGTTATTGGACTAATAATCCAGGGTACAGTAGTGTTATTGTTATGTTATTGGACTAATAATCCGGGGTACAGTAGTGTTATTGTTATGTTAGTGGGCTAATAATTCGGGGTGCAGTAGTGTTATTGTTATGTTAGTGGACTAATAATCCGGGGTGCAGTAGTGTTATTGTTATGTTAGTGGACTAATAATCCAGGGTACAGTAGTGTTATTGTTATGTTAGTGGACTAATAATCCAGGGTACAGTAGTGTTATTGTTATGTTATTGGACTAATAATCCAGGGTACAGTAGTGTTATTGTTATGTTATTGGACTAATAATCCGGGGTACAGTAGTGTTATTGTTATGTTATTGGACTAATAATTCGGGGTGCAGTAGTGTTATTGCTATGTTATTGGACTAATAATTCGGGGTGCAGTAGTGTTATTGTTATGTAAGTGGACTAATAATCCGGGGTGCAGTAGTGTTATTGTTATGTTAGTGGACTAATAATCCAGGGTACAGTAGTGTTATTGTTATGTTAGTGGACTAATAATCCAGGGTACAGTAGTGTTATTGTTATGTTATTGGACTAATAATCCAGGGTACAGTAGTGTTATTGTTATGTTATTGGACTAATAATCCGGGGTACAGTAGTGTTATTGTTATGTTAGTGGGCTAATAATCCAGCGTACAGTAGTGTTCTTGTTATGTTATTGGACTAATAATTCGGGGTGCAGTAGTGTTATTGTTATGTTATTGGACTAATAATCCAGGGTACAGTAGTGTTATTGTTATGTTATTGGACTAATAATCCAGGGTACAGTAGTGTTATTGTTATGTTAGTGGACTAATAATCCGGGGTACAGTAGTGTTATTGTTATGTTAGTGGACTAATAATCCAGGGTACAGTAGTGTTATTGTTATGTTATTGGACTAATAATCCAGGGTACAGTAGTGTTATTGTTATGTTAGTGGGCTAATAATCCAGCGTACAGTAGTGTTATTGTTATGTTATTGGACTAATAATTCGGGGTGCAGTAGTGTTATTGTTATGTTATTGGACTAATAATCCAGGGTACAGTAGTGTTATTGTTATGTTATTGGACTAATAATCCAGGGTACAGTAGTGTTATTGTTATGTTAGTGGACTAATAATCCGGGGTACAGTAGTGTTATTGTTATGTTATTGGACTAATAATCCAGGGTACAGTAGTGTTATTGTTATGTTAGTGGACTAATAATCCAGGGTACAGTAGTGTTATTGTTATGTTAGTGGACTAATAATCCGGGGTACAGTAGTGTTATTGTTATGTTATTGGACTAATAATTCGGGGTGCAGTAGTGTTATTGCTATGTTATTGGACTAATAATTCGGGGTGCAGTAGTGTTATTGTTATGTAAGTGGACTAATAATCCAGGGTACAGTAGTGTTATTGTTATGTTATTGGACTAATAATTCGGGGTGCAGTAGTGTTATTGTTATGTTAGTGGACTAATAATCCAGGGTACAGTAGTGTTACTGTTATGTAAGTGGACTAATAATCCAGGGTACAGTAGTGTTATTGTTATGTTAGTGGACTAATAATCCAGGGTGCAGTAGTGTTATTGTTATGTTAGTGGACTAATAATCCGGGGTACAGTAGTGTTATTGTTATGTTATTGGACTAATAATTCGGGGTGCAGTAGTGTTATTGTTATGTTAGTGGACTAATAATCCAGGGTGCAGTAGTGTTATTGTTATGTTAGTGGACTAATAATCCAGGGTACAGTAGTGTTATTGTTATGTTAGTGGACTAATAATCCGGGGTACAGTAGTGTTATTGTTATGTTAGTGGACTAATAATCCGGGGTACAGTAGTGTTATTGTTATGTTATTGGACTAATAATTCGGGGTACAGTAGTGTTATTGTTATGTTAGTGGACTAATAATCCGGGGTACAGTAGTGTTATTGTTATGTTATTGGACTAATAATCCAGGGTGCAGTAGTGTTATTGTTATGTTATTGGACTAATAATCCAGGGTGCAGTAGTGTTATTGTTATATTAGTGGACTAATAATCCAGGGTACAGTAGTGTTATTGTTATGTTAGTGGACTAATAATCCGGGGTACAGTAGTGTTATTGTTATGTTAGTGGACTAATAATCCGGGGTACAGTAGTGTTATTGTTATGTTATTGGACTAATAATTCGGGGTACAGTAGTGTTATTGTTATGTTAGTGGACTAATAATCCGGGGTACAGTAGTGTTATTGTTATGTTATTGGACTAATAATCCAGGGTGCAGTAGTGTTATTGTTATGTTATTGGACTAATAATCCAGGGTACAGTAGTGTTATTGTTATGTTAGTGGACTAATAATCCGGGGTACAGTAGTGTTATTGTTATGTTATTGGACTAATAATCCAGGGTACAGTAGTGTTATTGTTATGTGAGTGGACTAATAATCCAGGGTACAGTAGTGTTATTGTTATGTTAGTGGACTAATAATCCGGGGTACAGTAGTGTTATTGTTATGTTATTGGACTAATAATCCAGGGTACAGTAGTGTTATTGTTATGTTAGTGGACTAATAATCCAGGGTACAGTAGTGTTATTGTTATGTTAGTGGACTAATAATCCGGGGTACAGTAGTGTTATTGTTATGTTATTGGACTAATAATCCAGGGTACAGTAGTGTTATTGTTATGTTAGTGGACTAATAATCCGGGGTACAGTAGTGTTATTGTTATGTTAGTGGACTAATAATCCAGGGTACAGTAGTGTTATTGTTATGTTATTGGACTAATAATCCAGGGTGCAGTAGTGTTATTGTTATGTTATTGGACTAATAATCCAGGGTACAGTAGTGTTATTGTTATGTTAGTGGACTAATAATCCGGGGTACAGTAGTGTTATTGTTATGTTATTGGACTAATAATCCGGGGTACAGTAGTGTTATTGTTATGTTATTGGACTAATAATTCGGGGTGCAGTAGTGTTATTGCTATGTTATTGGACTAATAATTCGGGGTGCAGTAGTGTTATTGTTATGTAAGTGGACTAATAATCCGGGGTGCAGTAGTGTTATTGTTATGTTAGTGGACTAATAATCCAGGGTACAGTAGTGTTATTGTTATGTTAGTGGACTAATAATCCAGGGTACAGTAGTGTTATTGTTATGTTATTGGACTAATAATCCAGGGTACAGTAGTGTTATTGTTATGTTATTGGACTAATAATCCGGGGTACAGTAGTGTTATTGTTATGTTAGTGGGCTAATAATCCAGCGTACAGTAGTGTTCTTGTTATGTTATTGGACTAATAATTCGGGGTGCAGTAGTGTTATTGTTATGTTATTGGACTAATAATCCAGGGTACAGTAGTGTTATTGTTATGTTATTGGACTAATAATCCAGGGTACAGTAGTGTTATTGTTATGTTAGTGGACTAATAATCCGGGGTACAGTAGTGTTATTGTTATGTTAGTGGACTAATAATCCAGGGTACAGTAGTGTTATTGTTATGTTATTGGACTAATAATCCAGGGTACAGTAGTGTTATTGTTATGTTAGTGGGCTAATAATCCAGCGTACAGTAGTGTTATTGTTATGTTATTGGACTAATAATTCGGGGTGCAGTAGTGTTATTGTTATGTTATTGGACTAATAATCCAGGGTACAGTAGTGTTATTGTTATGTTATTGGACTAATAATCCAGGGTACAGTAGTGTTATTGTTATGTTAGTGGACTAATAATCCGGGGTACAGTAGTGTTATTGTTATGTTATTGGACTAATAATCCAGGGTACAGTAGTGTTATTGTTATGTTAGTGGACTAATAATCCAGGGTACAGTAGTGTTATTGTTATGTTAGTGGACTAATAATCCGGGGTACAGTAGTGTTATTGTTATGTTATTGGACTAATAATTCGGGGTGCAGTAGTGTTATTGCTATGTTATTGGACTAATAATTCGGGGTGCAGTAGTGTTATTGTTATGTAAGTGGACTAATAATCCAGGGTACAGTAGTGTTATTGTTATGTTATTGGACTAATAATTCGGGGTGCAGTAGTGTTATTGTTATGTTAGTGGACTAATAATCCAGGGTACAGTAGTGTTACTGTTATGTAAGTGGACTAATAATCCAGGGTACAGTAGTGTTATTGTTATGTTAGTGGACTAATAATCCAGGGTGCAGTAGTGTTATTGTTATGTTAGTGGACTAATAATCCGGGGTACAGTAGTGTTATTGTTATGTTATTGGACTAATAATTCGGGGTGCAGTAGTGTTATTGTTATGTTAGTGGACTAATAATCCAGGGTGCAGTAGTGTTATTGTTATGTTAGTGGACTAATAATCCAGGGTACAGTAGTGTTATTGTTATGTTAGTGGACTAATAATCCGGGGTACAGTAGTGTTATTGTTATGTTAGTGGACTAATAATCCGGGGTACAGTAGTGTTATTGTTATGTTATTGGACTAATAATTCGGGGTACAGTAGTGTTATTGTTATGTTAGTGGACTAATAATCCGGGGTACAGTAGTGTTATTGTTATGTTATTGGACTAATAATCCAGGGTGCAGTAGTGTTATTGTTATGTTATTGGACTAATAATCCAGGGTGCAGTAGTGTTATTGTTATATTAGTGGACTAATAATCCAGGGTACAGTAGTGTTATTGTTATGTTAGTGGACTAATAATCCGGGGTACAGTAGTGTTATTGTTATGTTAGTGGACTAATAATCCGGGGTACAGTAGTGTTATTGTTATGTTATTGGACTAATAATTCGGGGTACAGTAGTGTTATTGTTATGTTAGTGGACTAATAATCCGGGGTACAGTAGTGTTATTGTTATGTTATTGGACTAATAATCCAGGGTGCAGTAGTGTTATTGTTATGTTATTGGACTAATAATCCAGGGTACAGTAGTGTTATTGTTATGTTAGTGGACTAATAATCCGGGGTACAGTAGTGTTATTGTTATGTTATTGGACTAATAATCCAGGGTACAGTAGTGTTATTGTTATGTGAGTGGACTAATAATCCAGGGTACAGTAGTGTTATTGTTATGTTAGTGGACTAATAATCCGGGGTACAGTAGTGTTATTGTTATGTTATTGGACTAATAATCCAGGGTACAGTAGTGTTATTGTTATGTTAGTGGACTAATAATCCAGGGTACAGTAGTGTTATTGTTATGTTAGTGGACTAATAATCCGGGGTACAGTAGTGTTATTGTTATGTTATTGGACTAATAATCCAGGGTACAGTAGTGTTATTGTTATGTTAGTGGACTAATAATCCGGGGTACAGTAGTGTTATTGTTATGTTAGTGGACTAATAATCCAGGGTACAGTAGTGTTATTGTTATGTTATTGGACTAATAATCCAGGGTGCAGTAGTGTTATTGTTATGTTATTGGACTAATAATCCAGGGTACAGTAGTGTTATTGTTATGTTAGTGGACTAATAATCCGGGGTACAGTAGTGTTATTGTTATGTTATTGGACTAATAATCCAGGGTACAGTAGTGTTATTGTTATGTTATTGGACTAATAATCCGGGGTACAGTAGTGTTATTGTTATGTTAGTGGGCTAATAATCCAGCGTACAGTAGTGTTATTGTTATGTTATTGGACTAATAATTCGGGGTGCAGTAGTGTTATTGTTATGTTATTGGACTAATAATCCAGGGTACAGTAGTGTTATTGTTATGTTATTGGACTAATAATCCAGGGTACAGTAGTGTTATTGTTATGTTAGTGGACTAATAATCCGGGGTACAGTAGTGTTATTGTTATGTTATTGGACTAATAATCCAGGGTACAGTAGTGTTATTGTTATGTTAGTGGACTAATAATCCAGGGTACAGTAGTGTTATTGTTATGTTATTGGACTAATAATCCAGGGTACAGTAGTGTTATTGTTATGTTAGTGGGCTAATAATCCAGCGTACAGTAGTGTTATTGTTATGTTATTGGACTAATAATTCGGGGTGCAGTAGTGTAATTGTTATGTTATTGGACTAATAATCCAGGGTACAGTAGTGTTATTGTTATGTTATTGGACTAATAATCCAGGGTACAGTAGTGTTATTGTTATGTTAGTGGACTAATAATCCGGGGTACAGTAGTGTTATTGTTATGTTATTGGACTAATAATCCAGGGTACAGTAGTGTTATTGTTATGTTAGTGGACTAATAATCCAGGGTACAGTAGTGTTATTGTTATGTTATTGGACTAATAATCCGGGGTACAGTAGTGTTATTGTTATGTTATTGGACTAATTATTCGGGGTACAGTAGTGTTATTGTTATGTTATTGGACTAATAATTCGGGGTACAGTAGTGTTATTGTTATGTTATTGGACTAATAATCCAGGGTACAGTAGTGTTATTGTTATGTAAGTGGACGAATAATCCGGGATACAGTAGTGTTATTGTTATGTTAGTGGACTAATAATCCAGGGTGCAGTAGTGTTATTGTTATGTTAGTGGACTAATAATCCGGGGTACAGTAGTGTTATTGTTATGTTATTGGACTAATAATTCGGGGTGCAGTAGTGTTATTGTTATGTTAGTGGACTAATAATCCAGGGTGCAGTAGTGTTATTGTTATGTTAGTGGACTAATAATCCAGGGTACAGTAGTGTTATTGTTATGTTAGTGGACTAATAATCCGGGGTACAGTAGTGTTATTGTTATGTTAGTGGACTAATAATCCGGGGTACAGTAGTGTTATTGTTATGTTATTGGACTAATAATTCGGGGTGCAGTAGTGTTATTGTTATGTTATTGGACTAATAATTCGGGGTGCAGTAGTGTTATTGTTATGTTAGTGGACTAATAATCCAGGGTACAGTAGTGTTATTGTTATGTTAGTGGACTAATAATCCGGGGTACAGTAGTGTTATTGTTATGTTAGTGGACTAATAATCCAGGGTACAGTAGTGTTATTGTTATGTTAGTGGACTAATAATCCGGGGTGCAGTAGTGTTACTGTTATGTAAGTGGACTAATAATCCAGGGTACAGTAGTGTTATTGTTATGTTAGTGGACTAATAATCCGGGGTGCAGTAGTGTTACTGTTATGTAAGTGGACTAATAATCCAGGGTACAGTAGTGTTATTGTTATGTTAGTGGACTAATAATCCAGGGTGCAGTAGTGTTATTGTTATGTTAGTGGACTAATAATCCGGGGTGCAGTAGTGTTATTGTTATGTTAGTGGACTAATAATCCGGGGTGCAGTAGTGTTATTGTTATGTTAGTGGACTAATAATCCAGGGTACAGTAGTGTTATTGTTATGTTAGTGGACTAATAATCCGGGGTGCAGTAGTGTTATTGTTATGTTAGTGGACTAATAATCCAGGGTACAGTAGTGTTATTGTTATGTTAGTGGACTAATAATCCGGGGTGCAGTAGTGTTATTGTTATGTTAGTGGACTAATAATCCAGGGTACAGTAGTGTTATTGTTATGTTAGTGGACTAATAATCCGGGGTGCAGTAGTGTTACTGTTATGTAAGTGGACTAATAATCCAGGGTACAGTAGTGTTATTGTTATGTTATTGAACTAATAATTCGGGGTGCAGTAGTGTTATTGTTATGTTAGTGGACTAATAATTCGGGGTGCAGTAGTGTTATTGTTATGTTAGTGGACTAATAATCCAGGGTACAGTAGTGTTACTGTTATGTAAGTGGACTAATAATCCAGGGTACAGTAGTGTTATTGTTATGTTAGTGGACTAATAATCCAGGGTACAGTAGTGTTATTGTTATGTTAGTGGACTAATAATCCGGGGTACAGTAGTGTTATTGTTATGTTAGTGGACTAATAATCCAGGGTACAGTAGTGTTATTGTTATGTTAGTGGACTAATAATCCAGGGTACAGTAGTGTTATTGTTATGTTATTGGACTAATAATCCGGGGTACAGTAGTGTTATTGTTATTTTAGTGGACTAATAATCCGGGGTACAGTAGTGTTATTGTTATGTTATTGGACTAATAATCCAGGGTGCAGTAGTGTTATTGTTATGTTAGTGGACTAATAATCCGGGGTACAGTAGTGTTATTGTTATGTTATTGGACTAATAATCCAGGGTACAGTAGTGTTATTGTTATGTTATTGGACTAATAATCCGGGGTACAGTAGTGTTATTGTTATATTATTGGACTAATAATCCGGGGTACAGTAGTGTTATTGTTATGTTAGTGGACTAATAATCCGGGGTACAGTAGTGTTATTGTTATGTTATTGGACTAATAATCCAGGGTGCAGTAGTGTTTTTGTTATGTTAGTGGACTAATAATCCAGGGTACAGTAGTGTTATTGTTATGTTATTGGACTAATAATCCAGGGTACAGTAGTGTTATTGTTATGTTATTGGACTAATAATCCGGGGTACAGTAGTGTTATTGTTATGTTATTGGACTAATAATCCGGGGTACAGTAGTGTTATTGTTATATTATTGGTCTAATAATCCGGGGTACAGTAGTGTTATTGTTATGTAAGTGGACTAATAATCCAGGGTACAGTAGTGTTATTGTTATGTTAGTGGACTAATAATCCGGGGCACAGTAGTGTTATTGTTATATTATTGGACTAATAATCCAGGGTACAGTAGTGTTATTGTTATGTTATTGGACTAATAATCCGGGGTACAGTAGTGTTATTGTTATATTATTGAACTAATAATCCGGGGTACAGTAGTGTTATTGTTATGTAAGTGGACTAATAATCCAGGGTACAGTAGTGTTATTGTTATGTTAGTGGACTAATAATCCGGGGTACAGTAGTGTTATTGTTATGTTATTGGACTAATAATCCAGGGTGCAGTAGTGTTATTGTTATGTTAGTGGACTAATAATCCAGGGTACAGTAGTGTTATTGTTATGTTATTGGACTAATAATCCAGGGTACAGTAGTGTTATTGTTATGTTATTGGACTAATAATCCGGGGTACAGTAGTGTTATTGTTATGTTATTGGACTAATAATCCAGGGTGCAGTAGTGTTATTGTTATGTTAGTGGACTAATAATCCAGGGTACAGTAGTGTTATTGTTATGTTATTGGACTAATAATCCAGGGTACAGTAGTGTTATTGTTATGTTAGTGGACTAATAATCCAGGGTACAGTAGTGTTATTGTTATGTTAGTGGGCTAATAATCCAGGGTGCAGTAGTGTTATTGTTATGTTATTGGACTAATAATCCAGGGTACAGTAGTGTTATTGTTATGTTATTGGACTAATAATCCGGGGTACAGTAGTGTTATTGTTATGTTATTGGACTAATAATCCAGGGTGCAGTAGTGTTATTGTTATGTTAGTGGACTAATAATCCAGGGTACAGTAGTGTTATTGTTATGTTATTGGACTAATAATCCAGGGTACAGTAGTGTTATTGTTATGTTATTGGACTAATAATCCGGGGTACAGTAGTGTTATTGTTATGTTATTGGACTAATAATCCAGGGTGCAGTAGTGTTATTGTTATGTTAGTGGACTAATAATCCAGGGTACAGTAGTGTTATTGTTATGTTATTGGACTAATAATCCAGGGTACAGTAGTGTTATTGTTATGTTAGTGGACTAATAATCCAGGGTACAGTAGTGTTATTGTTATGTTAGTGGGCTAATAATCCAGGGTGCAGTAGTGTTATTGTTATGTTAGTGGACTAATAATCCGGGGTACAGTAGTGTTATTGTTATGTTATTGGACTAATAATCCAGGGTGCAGTAGTGTTATTGTTATGTTAGTGGACTAATAATCCAGGGTACAGTAGTGTTATTGTTATGTTATTGGACTAATAATCCAGGGTACAGTAGTGTTATTGTTATATTATTGGACTAATAATCCGGGGTACAGTAGTGTTATTGTTATGTTAGTGGACTAATAATCCAGGGTACAGTAGTGTTATTGTTATGTTATTGGACTAATAATCCAGGGTACAGTAGTGTTATTGTCATGTTAGTGGACTAATATTCCAGGGTACAGTAGTGTTATTGTTATGTTATTGGACTAATAATCCAGGGTACAGTAGTGTTATTGTTATGTTATTGGACTAATAATCCAGGGTGCAGTAGTGTTATTGTTATGTTAGTGGACTAATAATCCGGGGTACAGTAGTGTTATTGTTATGTTATTGGACTAATAATCCAGGGTACAGTAGTGTTATTGTTATGTTAGTGGACTAATAATCCAGGGTACAGTAGTGTTATTGTTATGTTAGTGGACTAATAATCCAGGGTACAGTAGTGTTATTGTTATGTTAGTGGACTAATAATCCAGGGTACAGTAGTGTTATTGTTATGTTAGTGGACTAATAATCCAGGGTACAGTAGTGTTATTGTTATGTTATTGGACTAATAATCCAGGGTACAGTAGTGTTATTGTTATGTTATTGGACTAATAATCCAGGGTACAGTAGTGTTATTGTTATGTTATTGGACTAATAATCCAGGGCACAGTAGTGTTATTGTTATGTTATTGGACTAATAATCCAGGGTACAGTAGTGTTATTGTTATGTTATTGGACTAATAATCCAGGGTACAGTAGTGTTATTGTTATGTAAGTGGACTAATAATCCAGGGTACAGTAGTGTTATTGTTATGTTATTGGACTAATAATCCGGGGTGCAGTAGTGTTATTGTTATGTTAGTGGACTAATAATCCAGGGTACAGTAGTGTTATTGTTATGTTAGTGGACTAATAATCCAGGGTACAGTAGTGTTATTGTTATGTAAGTGGACTAATAATCCAGGGTACAGTAGTGTTATTGTTATGTTATTGGACAAATAATCCAGGGTGCAGTAGTGTTATTGTTATGTTAGTGGACTAATAATCCAGGGTACAGTAGTGTTATTGTTATGTTATTGGACTAATAATCCAGGGTACAGTAGTGTTATTGTTATGTTATTGGACTAATAATCCAGGGTGCAGTAGTGTTATTGTTATGTTATTGGACTAATAATCCAGGGTACAGTAGTGTTATTGTTATGTTATTGGACTAATAATTCGGGGTACAGTAGTGTTATTGTTATGTTAGTGGACTAATAATCCAGGGTACAGTAGTGTTATTGTTATGTTATTGGACTAATAATCCAGGGTACAGTAGTGTTATTGTTATGTTATTGGACTAATAATCCAGGGTACAGTAGTGTTATTGTTATGTTAGTGGACTAATAATCCAGGGTACAGTAGTGTTATTGTTATGTTATTGGACTAATAATCCAGGGTACAGTAGTGTTATTGTTATGTTAGTGGGCTAATAATCCAGGGTACAGTAGTGTTATTGTTATGTTAGTGGACTAATAATCCAGGGTACAGTAGTGTTATTGTTATGTTATTGGACTAATAATCCAGGGTACAGTAGTGTTATTGTTATATTAGTGGACTAATAATCCAGGGTACAGTAGTGTTATTGTTATGTTATTGGACTAATAATCCAGGGTACAGTAGTGTTATTGTTATGTTAGTGGGCTAATAATCCGGGGTACAGTAGTGTTATTTTTATGTTGTTGGACTAATAATCCAGGGTACAATAGTGTTATTGTTATGTTATTGGACTAATAATCCAGGGTACAGTAGTGTTATTGTTATGTTAGTGGGCTAATAATCCAGGGTACAGTAGTGTTATTGTTATGTTCGTGGACTAATAATCCAGGGTACAGTAGTGTTATTGTTATGTTATTGGACTAATAATCCAGGGTACAGTAGTGTTATTGTTATGTTATTGGACTAATAATCCAGGGTGCAGTAGTGTTATTGTTATGTTAGTGGACTAATAATCCAGGGTACAGTAGTGTTATTGTTATGTTATTGGACTAATAATCCTGGGTACAGTAGTGTTATTGTTATGTAAGTGGACTAATAATCCAGGGTGCAGTAGTGTTATTGTTATGTTAGTGGACTAATAATCCAGGGTACAGTAGTGTTATTGTTATGTATGTGGACTAATAATCCAGGGTACAGTAGTGTTATTGTTATGTTATTGGACTAATAATCCAGGGTGCAGTAGTGTTATTGTTATGTTATTGGACTAATAATCCAGGGTACAGTAGTGTTATTGTTATTTTATTGGACTAATAATTCGGGGTACAGTAGTGTTATTTTTATGTTGTTGGACTAATAATCCAGGGTACAGTAGTGTTATTGTTATGTTATTGGACTAATAATCCAGGGTACAGTAGTGTTATTGTTATGTTAGTGGGCTAATAATCCAGGGTACAGTAGTGTTATTGTTATGTTCGTGGACTAATAATCCAGGGTACAGTAGTGTTATTGTTATGTTATTGGACTAATAATCCAGGGTGCAGTAGTGTTATTGTTATGTTATTGGACTAATAATCCAGGGTACAGTAGTGTTATTGTTATTTTATTGGACTAATAATTCGGGGTACAGTAGTGTTATTGTTATGTTAGTGGACTAATAATCCAGGGTGCAGTAGTGTTATTGTTATGTTATTGGACTAATAATCCAGGGTACAGTAGTGTTATTGTTATGTTATTGGACTAATAATCCGGGGTACAGTAGTGTTATTGTTATGTTAGTGGACTAATAATCCAGGGTACAGTAGTGTTATTGTTATGTTATTGGACTAATAATCCAGGGTACAGTAGTGTTATTGTTATGTTATTGGACTAATAATCCGGGGTACAGTAGTGTTATTGTTATGTTAGTGGACTAATAATCCAGGGTACAGTAGTGTTATTGTTATGTTATTGGACTAATAATCCAGGGTACAGTAGTGTTATTGTTATGTTATTGGACTAATAATCCAGGGTGCAGTAGTGTTATTGTTATGTTAGTGGACTAATAATCCAGGGTACAGTAGTGTTATTGTTATGTTATTGGACTAATAATCCAGGGTGCAGTAGTGTTATTGTTATGTTAGTGGACTAATAATCCAGGGTACAGTAGTGTTATTGTTATGTTAGTGGACTAATAATCCAGGGTACAGTAGTGTTATTGTTATATTGGTGGACTAATAATCCGGGGTACAGTAGTGTTATTGTTATGTTATTGGACTAATAATCCAGGGTACAGTAGTGTTATTGTTATGTTATTGGACTAATAATTCGGGGTACAGTAGTGTTATTGTTATGTTATTGGACTAATAATTCGGGGTACAGTAGTGTTATTGTTATGTTATTGGACTAATAATTCGGGGTACAGTAGTGTTATTGTTATGTTATTGGACTAATAATTCGGGGTACAGTAGTGTTATTGTTATGTTATTGGACTAATAATTCGGGGTACAGTAGTGTTATTGTTATGTTAGTGGACTAATAATCCAGGGTACAGTAGTGTTATTGTTATGTGAGTGGACTAATAATCCAGGATGCAGTAGTGTTATTGTTATGTTAGTGGACTAATAATCCAGGGTGCAGTAGTGTTATTGTTATGTTATTGGACTAATAATTAGGGGTGCAGTAGTGTTATTGTTATGTTATTGGACTAATAATCCAGGGTGCAGTATTGTTATTGTTATGTTATTGGACTAATAATTCGGGGTACAGTAGTGTTATTGTTATGTTATTGGACTAATAATTCGGGGTACAGTAGTGTTATTGTTATGTTATTGGACTAATAATTCGGGGTACAGTAGTGTTATTGTTATGTTAGTGGACTAATAATCCGGGGTGCAGTAGTGTTATTGTTATGTTATTGGACTAATAATCCAGGGTACAGTAGTGTTATTGTTATGTTAGTGGACTAATAATCCAGGGTACAGTAGTGTTATTGTTATGTTAGTGGACTAATAATTCGGGGTACAGTAGTGTTATTGTTATGTTATTGGACTAATAATTCGGGGTACAGTAGTGTTATTGTTATGTTAGTGGACTAATAATCCGGGGTGCAGTAGTGTTATTGTTATGTTATTGGACTAATAATCCGGGGTGCAGTAGTGTTATTGTTATGTTATTGGACTAATAATTCGGGGTACAGTAGTGTTATTGTTATGTTATTGGACTAATAATTCGGGGTACGGTAGTGTTATTGTTATGTTAGTGGACTAATAATCCGGGGTGCAGTAGTGTTATTGTTATGTTATTGGACTAATAATCCAGGGTGCAGTAGTGTTATTGTTATGTTAGTGGACTAATAATCCAGGGTACAGTAGTGTTATTGTTATGTTATTGGACTAATAATCCAGGGTACAGTAGTGTTATTGTTATATTATTGGACTAATAATCCGGGGTACAGTAGTGTTATTGTTATGTTAGTGGACTAATAATCCAGGGTACAGTAGTGTTATTGTTATGTTATTGGACTAATAATCCAGGGTACAGTAGTGTTATTGTCATGTTAGTGGACTAATATTCCAGGGTACAGTAGTGTTATTGTTATGTTATTGGACTAATAATCCAGGGTACAGTAGTGTTATTGTTATGTTATTGGACTAATAATCCAGGGTGCAGTAGTGTTATTGTTATGTTAGTGGACTAATAATCCGGGGTACAGTAGTGTTATTGTTATGTTATTGGACTAATAATCCAGGGTACAGTAGTGTTATTGTTATGTTAGTGGACTAATAATCCAGGGTACAGTAGTGTTATTGTTATGTTAGTGGACTAATAATCCAGGGTACAGTAGTGTTATTGTTATGTTAGTGGACTAATAATCCAGGGTACAGTAGTGTTATTGTTATGTTAGTGGACTAATAATCCAGGGTACAGTAGTGTTATTGTTATGTTATTGGACTAATAATCCAGGGTACAGTAGTGTTATTGTTATGTTATTGGACTAATAATCCAGGGTACAGTAGTGTTATTGTTATGTTATTGGACTAATAATCCAGGGCACAGTAGTGTTATTGTTATGTTATTGGACTAATAATCCAGGGTACAGTAGTGTTATTGTTATGTTATTGGACTAATAATCCAGGGTACAGTAGTGTTATTGTTATGTAAGTGGACTAATAATCCAGGGTACAGTAGTGTTATTGTTATGTTATTGGACTAATAATCCGGGGTGCAGTAGTGTTATTGTTATGTTAGTGGACTAATAATCCAGGGTACAGTAGTGTTATTGTTATGTTAGTGGACTAATAATCCAGGGTACAGTAGTGTTATTGTTATGTAAGTGGACTAATAATCCAGGGTACAGTAGTGTTATTGTTATGTTATTGGACTAATAATCCAGGGTGCAGTAGTGTTATTGTTATGTTAGTGGACTAATAATCCAGGGTACAGTAGTGTTATTGTTATGTTATTGGACTAATAATCCAGGGTACAGTAGTGTTATTGTTATGTTATTGGACTAATAATCCAGGGTGCAGTAGTGTTATTGTTATGTTATTGGACTAATAATCCAGGGTACAGTAGTGTTATTGTTATGTTATTGGACTAATAATTCGGGGTACAGTAGTGTTATTGTTATGTTAGTGGACTAATAATCCAGGGTACAGTAGTGTTATTGTTATGTTATTGGACTAATAATCCAGGGTACAGTAGTGTTATTGTTATGTTATTGGACTAATAATCCAGGGTACAGTAGTGTTATTGTTATGTTAGTGGACTAATAATCCAGGGTACAGTAGTGTTATTGTTATGTTATTGGACTAATAATCCAGGGTACAGTAGTGTTATTGTTATGTTAGTGGGCTAATAATCCAGGGTACAGTAGTGTTATTGTTATGTTAGTGGACTAATAATCCAGGGTACAGTAGTGTTATTGTTATGTTATTGGACTAATAATCCAGGGTACAGTAGTGTTATTGTTATATTAGTGGACTAATAATCCAGGGTACAGTAGTGTTATTGTTATGTTATTGGACTAATAATCCAGGGTACAGTAGTGTTATTGTTATGTTAGTGGGCTAATAATCCGGGGTACAGTAGTGTTATTTTTATGTTGTTGGACTAATAATCCAGGGTACAATAGTGTTATTGTTATGTTATTGGACTAATAATCCAGGGTACAGTAGTGTTATTGTTATGTTAGTGGGCTAATAATCCAGGGTACAGTAGTGTTATTGTTATGTTCGTGGACTAATAATCCAGGGTACAGTAGTGTTATTGTTATGTTATTGGACTAATAATCCAGGGTACAGTAGTGTTATTGTTATGTTATTGGACTAATAATCCAGGGTGCAGTAGTGTTATTGTTATGTTAGTGGACTAATAATCCAGGGTACAGTAGTGTTATTGTTATGTTATTGGACTAATAATCCTGGGTACAGTAGTGTTATTGTTATGTAAGTGGACTAATAATCCAGGGTGCAGTAGTGTTATTGTTATGTTAGTGGACTAATAATCCAGGGTACAGTAGTGTTATTGTTATGTATGTGGACTAATAATCCAGGGTACAGTAGTGTTATTGTTATGTTATTGGACTAATAATCCAGGGTGCAGTAGTGTTATTGTTATGTTATTGGACTAATAATCCAGGGTACAGTAGTGTTATTGTTATTTTATTGGACTAATAATTCGGGGTACAGTAGTGTTATTTTTATGTTGTTGGACTAATAATCCAGGGTACAGTAGTGTTATTGTTATGTTATTGGACTAATAATCCAGGGTACAGTAGTGTTATTGTTATGTTAGTGGGCTAATAATCCAGGGTACAGTAGTGTTATTGTTATGTTCGTGGACTAATAATCCAGGGTACAGTAGTGTTATTGTTATGTTATTGGACTAATAATCCAGGGTGCAGTAGTGTTATTGTTATGTTATTGGACTAATAATCCAGGGTACAGTAGTGTTATTGTTATTTTATTGGACTAATAATTCGGGGTACAGTAGTGTTATTGTTATGTTAGTGGACTAATAATCCAGGGTGCAGTAGTGTTATTGTTATGTTATTGGACTAATAATCCAGGGTACAGTAGTGTTATTGTTATGTTATTGGACTAATAATCCGGGGTACAGTAGTGTTATTGTTATGTTAGTGGACTAATAATCCAGGGTACAGTAGTGTTATTGTTATGTTATTGGACTAATAATCCAGGGTACAGTAGTGTTATTGTTATGTTATTGGACTAATAATCCGGGGTACAGTAGTGTTATTGTTATGTTAGTGGACTAATAATCCAGGGTACAGTAGTGTTATTGTTATGTTATTGGACTAATAATCCAGGGTACAGTAGTGTTATTGTTATGTTATTGGACTAATAATCCAGGGTGCAGTAGTGTTATTGTTATGTTAGTGGACTAATAATCCAGGGTACAGTAGTGTTATTGTTATGTTATTGGACTAATAATCCAGGGTGCAGTAGTGTTATTGTTATGTTAGTGGACTAATAATCCAGGGTACAGTAGTGTTATTGTTATATTGGTGGACTAATAATCCGGGGTACAGTAGTGTTATTGTTATGTTATTGGACTAATAATCCAGGGTACAGTAGTGTTATTGTTATGTTATTGGACTAATAATTCGGGGTACAGTAGTGTTATTGTTATGTTATTGGACTAATAATTCGGGGTACAGTAGTGTTATTGTTATGTTATTGGACTAATAATTCGGGGTACAGTAGTGTTATTGTTATGTTATTGGACTAATAATTCGGGGTACAGTAGTGTTATTGTTATGTTATTGGACTAATAATTCGGGGTACAGTAGTGTTATTGTTATGTTAGTGGACTAATAATCCAGGGTACAGTAGTGTTATTGTTATGTGAGTGGACTAATAATCCAGGATGCAGTAGTGTTATTGTTATGTTAGTGGACTAATAATCCAGGGTGCAGTAGTGTTATTGTTATGTTATTGGACTAATAATTAGGGGTGCAGTAGTGTTATTGTTATGTTATTGGACTAATAATCCAGGGTGCAGTAGTGTTATTGTTATGTTATTGGACTAATAATTCGGGGTACAGTAGTGTTATTGTTATGTTATTGGACTAATAATTCGGGGTACAGTAGTGTTATTGTTATGTTATTGGACTAATAATTCGGGGTACAGTAGTGTTATTGTTATGTTAGTGGACTAATAATCCGGGGTGCAGTAGTGTTATTGTTATGTTATTGGACTAATAATCCAGGGTACAGTAGTGTTATTGTTATGTTAGTGGACTAATAATCCAGGGTACAGTAGTGTTATTGTTATGTTAGTGGACTAATAATTCGGGGTACAGTAGTGTTATTGTTATGTTATTGGACTAATAATTCGGGGTACAGTAGTGTTATTGTTATGTTAGTGGACTAATAATCCGGGGTGCAGTAGTGTTATTGTTATGTTATTGGACTAATAATCCGGGGTGCAGTAGTGTTATTGTTATGTTATTGGACTAATAATTCGGGGTACAGTAGTGTTATTGTTATGTTATTGGACTAATAATTCGGGGTACGGTAGTGTTATTGTTATGTTAGTGGACTAATAATCCGGGGTGCAGTAGTGTTATTGTTATGTTATTGGACTAATAATTCGGGGTACAGTAGTGTTATTGTTATGTTATTGGACTAATAATTCGGGGTACAGTAGTGTTATTGTTATGTTATTGGACTAATAATTCGGGGTACAGTAGTGTTATTGTTATGTTAGTGGACTAATAATCCGGGGTGCAGTAGTGTTATTGTTATGTTATTGGACTAATAATCCAGGGTACAGTAGTGTTATTGTTATGTTAGTGGACTAATAATCCAGGGTACAGTAGTGTTATTGTTATGTTAGTGGACTAATAATTCGGGGTACAGTAGTGTTATTGTTATGTTATTGGACTAATAATTCGGGGTACAGTAGTGTTATTGTTATGTTAGTGGACTAATAATCCGGGGTGCAGTAGTGTTATTGTTATGTTATTGGACTAATAATCCGGGGTGCAGTAGTGTTATTGTTATGTTATTGGACTAATAATTCGGGGTACAGTAGTGTTATTGTTATGTTATTGGACTAATAATTCGGGGTACGGTAGTGTTATTGTTATGTTAGTGGACTAATAATCCGGGGTGCAGTAGTGTTATTGTTATGTTATTGGACTAATAATTCGGGGTACAGTAGTGTTATTGTTATGTTATTGGACTAATAATTCGGGGTACAGTAGTGTTATTGTTATGTTATTGGACTAATAATTCGGGGTACAGTAGTGTTATTGTTATGTTATTGGACTAATAATTCGGGGTACAGTAGTGTTATTGTTATGTTTTTGGACTAATAATTCGGGGTACAGTAGTGTTATTGTTATGTTATTGGACTAATAATTCGGGGTACAGTAGTGTTATTGTTATGTTAGTGGACTAATAATCCGGGGTGCAGTAGTGTTATTGTTATGTTATTGGACTAATAATCCGGGGTGCAGTAGTGTTATTGTTATGTTATTGGACTAATAATTCGGGGTACAGTAGTGTTATTGTTATGTTATTGGACTAATAATTCGGGGTACAGTAGTGTTATTGTTATGTTAGTGGACTAATAATCCGGGGTGCAGTAGTGTTATTGTTATGTTATTGGACTAATAATTCGGGGTACAGTAGTGTTATTGTTATGTTATTGGACTAATAATTCGGGGTACAGTAGTGTTATTGTTATGTTAGTGGACTAATAATCCGGGGTGCAGTAGTGTTATTGTTATGTTATTGGACTAATAATCCGGGGTGCAGTAGTGTTATTGTTATGTTATTGGACTAATAATCCGGGGTACAGTAGTGTTATTGTTATGTTATTGGACTAATAATTCGGGGTACAGTAGTGTTATTGTTATGTTATTGGACTAATAATTCGGGGTACAGTAGTGTTATTGTTATGTTATTGGACTAATAATTCGGGGTACAGTAGTGTTATTGTTATGTTAGTGGACTAATAATCCGGGGTGCAGTAGTGTTATTGTTATGTTATTGGACTAATAATCCGGGGTACAGTAGTGTTATTGTTATGTTATTGGACTAATAATCCAGGGTACAGTAGTGTTATTGTTATGTTAGTGGACTAATAATCCAGGGTACAGTAGTGTTATTGTTATGTTAGTGGACTAATAATCCAGGGTGCAGTAGTGTTATTGTTATGTTATTGGACTAATAATCCGGGGTACAGTAGTGTTATTGTTATGTTATTGGACTAATAATCCAGGGTACAGTAGTGTTATTGTTATGTTAGTGGACTAATAATCCAGGGTACAGTAGTGTTATTGTTATGTTATTGGACTAATAATCCAGGGTACAGTAGTGTTATTGTTATGTTATTGGACTAATAATCCAGGGTGCAGTAGTGTTATTGTTATGTTAGTGGACTAATAATCCAGGGTACAGTAGTGTTATTGTTATGTTATTGGACTAATAATCCAGGGTACAGTAGTGTTATTGTTATGTTATTGGACTAATAATTCGGGGTACAGTAGTGTTATTGTTATGTTAGTGGACTAATAATCCAGGGTGCAGTAGTGTTATTGTTATGTTATTGGACTAATAATTCGGGGTACAGTAGTGTTATTGTTATGTTATTGGACTAATAATTCGGGGTACAGTAGTGTTATTGTTATGTTATTGGACTAATAATTCGGGGTACAGTAGTGTTATTGTTATGTTATTGGACTAATAATTCGGGGTACAGTAGTGTTATTGTTATGTTAGTGGACTAATAATCCAGGGTGCAGTAGTGTTATTGTTATGTGAGTGGACTAATAATCCAGGATGCAGTAGTGTTATTGTTATGTTAGTGGAATAATAATCCAGGGTGCAGTAGTGTTATTGTTATGATATTGGACTAATAATTCGGGGTGCAGTAGTGTTATTGTTATGTTATTGGACTAATAATTCGGGGTGCAGTAGTGTTATTGTTATGTTATTGGACTAATAATTCGGGGTGCAGTAGTGTTATTGTTATGTTAGTGGACTAATAATCCAGGGTACAGTAGTGTTACTGTTATGTAAGTGGACTAATAATCCAGGGTACAGTAGTGTTATTGTTATGTTAGTGGACTAATAATCCAGGGTACAGTAGTGTTATTGTTATGTTATTGGACTAATAATCCAGGGTACAGTAGTGTTATTGTTATGTTATTGGACTAATAATCCGGGGTACAGTAGTGTTATTGTTATGTTATTGGACTAATAATTCGGGGTACAGTAGTGTTATTGTTATGTTATTGGACTAATAATTCGGGGTACAGTAGTGTTATTGTTATGTTATTGGACTAATAATTCGGGGTACAGTAGTGTTATTGTTATGTTATTGGACTAATAATTCGGGGTACAGTAGTGTTATTGTTATGTTAGTGGACTAATAATCCAGGGTGCAGTAGTGTTATTGTTATGTGAGTGGACTAATAATCCAGGATGCAGTAGTGTTATTGTTATGTTAGTGGAATAATAATCCAGGGTGCAGTAGTGTTATTGTTATGATATTGGACTAATAATTCGGGGTGCAGTAGTGTTATTGTTATGTTATTGGACTAATAATTCGGGGTGCAGTAGTGTTATTGTTATGTTATTGGACTAATAATTCGGGGTGCAGTAGTGTTATTGTTATGTTAGTGGACTAATAATCCAGGGTACAGTAGTGTTACTGTTATGTAAGTGGACTAATAATCCAGGGTACAGTAGTGTTATTGTTATGTTAGTGGACTAATAATCCAGGGTGCAGTAGTGTTATTGTTATGTTAGTGGACTAATAATCCGGGGTACAGTAGTGTTATTGTTATGTTATTGGACTAATAATTCGGGGTGCAGTAGTGTTATTGTTATGTTAGTGGACTAATAATCCAGGGTGCAGTAGTGTTATTGTTATGTTAGTGGACTAATACTCCAGGGTACAGTAGTGTTATTGTTATGTTAGTGGACTAATAATCCAGGGTACAGTAGTGTTATTGTTATGTTATTGGACTAATAATTCGGGGTGCAGTAGTGTTATTGTTATGTTAGTGGACTAATAATCCAGGGTGCAGTAGTGTTATTGTTATGTAAGTGGACTAATAATCCGGGGTACAGTAGTGTTATTGTTATGTTAGTGGACTAATAATCCAGGGTACAGTAGTGTTATTGTTATGTTATTGGACTAATAATCCTGGGTACAGTAGTGTTATTGTTATGTTAGTGGACTAAAAATTCGGGGTGCAGTAGTGTTATTGTTATGTTAGTGGACTAATAATCCGGGGTACAGTAGTGTTATTGTTATATTAGTGGACTAAAAATTCGGGGTGCAGTAGTGTTATTGTTATGTTAGTGGACTAATAATCCAGGGTGCAGTAGTGTTATTGTTATGTTAGTGGACTAATAATCCAGGGTGCAGTAGTGTTATTGTTATGTTAGTGGACTAATAATCCAGGGTCCAGTAGTGTTATTGTTATGTTAGTGGACTAATAATCCAGGGTGCAGTAGTGTTATTGTTATGTTAGTGGACTAAAAATTCGGGGTGCAGTAGTGTTATTGTTATGTTAGTGGACTAATAATCCAGGGTGCAGTAGTGTTATTGTTATGTTAGTGGACTAATAATCCAGGGTCCAGTAGTGTTATTGTTATGTTAGTGGACTAATAATCCAGGGTCCAGTAGTGTTATTGTTATTTTAGTGGACTAATAATCCAGGGTACAGTAGTGTTATTGTTATGTTATTGGACTAATAATCCAGGGTCCAGTAGTGTTATTGTTATGTTATTGGACTAATAATCCAGGGTCCAGTAGTGTTATTGTTATTTTAGTGGACTAATAATCCAGGGTACAGTAGTGTTATTGTTATGTTATTGGACTAATAATCCAGGGTACAGTAGTGTTATTGTTATGTTAGTGGACTAATAATCCAGGGTACAGTAGTGTTATTGTTATGTTATTGGACTAATAATTCGGGGTGCAGTAGTGTTATTGTTATGTTAGTGGACTAATAATCCAGGGTACAGTAGTGTTATTGTTATGTTAGTGGACTAATAATCCAGGGTACAGTAGTGTTATTGTTATGTAAGTGGACTAATAATCCAGGGTACAGTAGTGTTATTGTTATGTAAGTGGACTAATAATCCGGGGTACAGTAGTGTTATTGTTATGTTAGTGGACTAATAATCCAGGGTACAGTAGTGTTATTGTTATGTTAGTGGACTAATAATCCGGGGTACAGTAGTGTTATTGTTATGTTAGTGGACTAATAATCCGGGGTACAGTAGTGTTATTGTTATGTTAGTGTACTAATAATCCGGGGTACAGTAGTGTTATTGTTATGTTAGTGGACTAATAATCCAGGGTACAGTAGTGTTATTGTTATGTAAGTGGACTAATAATCCGTGGTACAGTAGTGTTATTGTTATGTTAGTGGACTAATAATCCAGGGTACAGCAGTGTTATTGTTATGTTAGTGTACTAATAATCCAGGGTACAGTCGTGTTATTGTTATGTTAGTGGACTAATAATCCAGGGTACAGTAGTGTTATTGTTATGTAAGTGGACTAATAATCCGGGGTACAGTAGTGTTATTGTTATGTTAGTGGACTAATAATCCAGGGTACAGTAGTGTTATTGTTATGTTAGTGTACTAATAATCCAGGGTACAGTCGTGTTATTGTTATGTTAGTGGACTAATAATCCAGGGTACAGTAGTGTTATTGTTATGTAAGTGGACTAATAATCCAGGGTGCAGTAGTGTTATTGTTATGTAAGTGGACTAATAATCCAGGGTGCAGTAGTGTTATTGTTATGTAAGTGGACTAATAATCCAGGGTGCAGTAGTGTTATTGTTATGTAAGTGGACTAATAATCCAGGGTACAGTAGTGTTATTGTTATGTAAGTGGACTAATAATCCAGGGTACAGTAGTGTTATTGTTATGTTAGTGGACTAATAATCCAGGGTACAGTAGTGTTATTGTTATGTTAGTGTACTAATAATCCAGGGTACAGTCGTGTTATTGTTATGTTAGTGGACTAATAATCCAGGGTACAGTCGTGTTATTGTTATGTAAGTGGACTAATAATCCAGGGTGCAGTAGTGTTATTGTTATGTAAGTGGACTAATAATCCAGGGTACAGTAGTGTTATTGTTATGGAAGTGGACTAATAATCCAGGGTGCAGTAGTGTTATTGTTATGTTGGTGGACTAATAATCCAGGGTACAGTAGTGTTATTGTTATGTTATTGGACTAATAATTCGGGGTGCAGTTGTGTTATTGTTATGTTAGTGGACTAATAATCCAGGGTACAGTAGTGTTATTGTTATGTTAGTGGGCTAATAATCCAGGGAACAGTAGTGTTATGGTTATGTAAGTGGACTAATAATCCAGGGTACAGTCGTGTTATTGTTATGTAAGTGGACTAATAATCCAGGGTACAGTAGTGTTATTGTTATATTGTTGGACTAATAATCCAGGGTACAGTAGTGTTATTGTTATGTTAGTGGACTAATAATCCAGGGTACAGTAGTGTTATTGTTATGTTAGTGGACTAATAATCCAGGGTACAGTAGTGTTATTGTTATGTTAGTGGACTAATAATCCAGGGTACAGTAGTGTTATTGTTATGTAAGTGGACTAATAATCCAGGGTACAGTAGTGTTATTGTTATATTGGTGGACTAATAATCCAGGGTACAGTAGTGTTATTGTTATGTTAGTGGACTAATAATCCAGGGTACAGTAGTGTTATTGTTATGTTAGTGGACTAATAATCCAGGGTACAGTAGTGTTATTGTTATGTAAGTGGACTAATAATCCAGGGTACAGTAGTGTTATTGTTATATTGTTGGACTAATAATCCAGGGTACAGTAGTGTTATTGTTATGTAAGTGGACTAATAATCCGGGGTACAGTAGTGTTATTGTTATGTTAGTGTACTAATAATCCAGGGTACAGTAGTGTTATTGTTATGTTAGTGGACTAATAATCCAGGGTACAGTAGTGTTATTGTTATGTTAGTGGACTAATAATCAAGGGTACAGTAGTGTTATTGTTATGTTAGTGGACTAATAATCCAGGGTACAGTAGTGTTATTGTTATGTTAGTGGACTAATAATCCAGGGTACAGTAGTGTTATTGTTATGTAAGTGGACTAATAATCCGGGGTACAGTAGTGTTATTGTTATGTAAGTGGACTAATAATCCAGGGTACAGTAGTGTTATTGTTATATTGGTGGACTAATAATCCAGGGTACAGTAGTGTTATTGTTATGTAAGTGGACTAATAATCCGGGGTACAGTAGTGTTATTGTTATGTAAGTGGACTAATAATCCAGGGTACAGTAGTGTTATTGTTATATTGGTGGACTAATAATCCAGGGTACAGTAGTGTTATTGTTATATTGGTGGACTAATAATCCAGGGTACAGTAGTGTTATTGTTATGTTAGTGGACTAATAATCCGGGGTACAGTAGTGTTATTGTTATGTTAGTGGACTAATAATCCAGGGTACAGTAGTGTTATTGTTATGTTAGTGGACTAATAATCCAGGGTACAGTAGTGTTATTGTTATGTTAGTGGACTAATAATCAAGGGTACAGTAGTGTTATTGTTATGTTAGTGGACTAATAATCCAGGGTACAGTAGTGTTATTGTTATATTGGTGGACTAATAATCCAGGGTACAGTAGTGTTATTGTTATATTGGTGGAGTAATAATCCAGGGTACAGTAGTGTTATTGTTATGTTAGTGGACTAATAATCCGGGGTACAGTAGTGTTATTGTTATGTTAGTGGACTAATAATCCAGGGTACAGTAGTGTTATTGTTATGTTGGTGGACTAATAATCCAGGGTACAGTAGTGTTATTGTTATGGAAGTGGACTAATAATCCAGGGTGCAGTAGTGTTATTGTTATGTTGGTGGACTAATAATCCAGGGTACAGTAGTGTTATTGTTATGTTATTGGACTAATAATTCGGGGTGCAGTAGTGTTATTGTTATGTTAGTGGACTAATAATCCAGGGTACAGTAGTGTTATTGTTATGTTAGTGGGCTTATAATCCAGGGTACAGTAGTGTTATTGTTATGTAAGTGGACTAATAATCCAGGGTACAGTAGTGTTATTGTTATGTTAGTGGACTAATAATCCGGGGTACAGTCGTGTTATTGTTATGTTAGTGGACTAATAATCCAGGGTACAGTTGTGTTATTGTTATGTTAGTGGACTAATAATCCAGGGTACAGTAGTGTTATTGTTATGTTAGTGGACTAATAATCCAGGCGTTGCGCAAACGACTACTGGCAACACCTATGCAGTCATATTCAGCTGGCCTCAGACACCGGAAACATCAGAGGAATGTATGATGGCATGAAGAGAGCTCTTGGGCCAACCATCAAGAAGATCACCCCCCTCAAATCTAAATCGGGGGACATAATCACTGACCAACGCAAACAGATGGACCGCTGGGTTGAGCACTACCTAGAACTGTACTCCAGGGAGAATGCTGTCACTGAGACTGCCCTCAATGCAGCCCAGCCTCTACCAGTCATGGATGAGCTGGACATACAGCCAACCAAATCGGAACTCAGTGATGCCATTGATTCCCTAGCCAGCGGAAAAGCCCCTGGGAAGGACAGCATTACCCCTGAAATAATCAAGAGTGCCAAGCCTGCTATACTCTCAGCACTACATGAACTGCTATGCCTGTGCTGGGACGAGGGAGCAGTACCCCAGGACATGCGCGATGCCAACATCATCACCCTCTATAAAAACAAAGGTGACCGCGGTGACTGTAACAACTACCGTGGAATCTCCCTGCTCAGCATAGTGGGGAAAGTCTTTGCTCGAGTCGCTCTGAACAGGCTCCAGAAGCTGGCCGAGCGCGTCTACCCTGAGGCACAGTGTGGCTTTCGTGCAGAGAGATCGACTATTGACATGCTGTTCTCCCTTCGTCAGATACAGGAGAAATGCCGTGAACAACAGATGCCCCTCTACATTGCTTTCATTGATCTCACCAAAGCCTTTGACCTCGTCAGCAGACGTGGTCTCTTCAGACTACTAGAAAAGATCGGATGTCCACCAAAGCTACTAAGTATCATCACCTCATTCCATGACAATATGAAAGGCACAATTCAACATGGTGGCTCCTCATCAGAGCCCTTTCCTATCCTGAGTGGTGTGAAACAGGGCTGTGTTCTCGCACCCACACTTTTTGGGATTTTCTTCTCCCTGCTGCTTTCACATGCGTTCAAATCCTCTGAAGAAGGAATTTTCCTCCACACAAGATCAGGGGGCAGGTTGTTCAACCTTGCCCGTCTAAGAGCGAAGTCCAAAGTACGGAAAGTCCTCATCAGAGAACTCCTCTTTGCTGACGATGCTGCTTTAACATCTCACACTGAAGAATGCCTGCAGAGTCTCATCGACAGGTTTGCGTCTGCCTGCAATGAATTTGGCCTAACCATCAGCCTCAAGAAAACGAACATCATGGGGCAGGATGTCAGAAATGCTCCATCCATCAATATTGGCGACCACGCTCTGGAAGTGGTTCAAGAGTTCACCTACCTAGGCTCAACTATCACCAGTAACCTGTCTCTAGATGCAGAAATCAACAAGCGCATGGGTAAGGCTTCCACTGCTATGTTCAGACTGGCCAAGAGAGTGTGGGAAAATGGCGCACTGACACGGAACACAAAAGTCCGAGTGTATCAGGCCTGTGTCCTCAGCACCTTGCTCTACGGCAGCGAGGCCTGGACAACGTATGCCAGCCAAGAGCGACGTCTCAATTCATTCCATCTTCGCTGCCTTCGGAGAATACTTGGCATCAGGTGGCAGGACTATATCTCCAACACAGAAGTCCTTGAAGCGGCCAACATCCCCAGCTTATACACACTACTGAGTCAGCGGCGCTTGAGATGGCTTGGCCATGTGAGCCGCATGGAAGATGGCAGGATCCCCAAAGACACATTGTACAGCGAGCTCGCCACTGGTATCAGACCCACCGGCCGTCCATGTCTCCGTTATAAAGACGTCTGCAAACGCGACATGAAATCGTGTGACATTGATCACAAGTCGTGGGAGTCAGTTGCCAGCATTCGCCAGAGCTGGCGGGCAGCCATAAAGACAGGGCTAAATTGCGGCGAGTCGAAGAGACTTAGTAGTTGGCAGGAAAAAAGACAGAGGCGCAAGGGGAGAGCCAACTGTGCAACAGCCCCAACAAACAAATTTCTCTGCAGCACCTGTGGAAGAGCCTGTTACTCCAGAATTGGCCTTTATAGCCACTCCAGGCGCTGCTTCACAAACCACTGACCACCTCCAGGCGCGTATCCATTGTCTCTCGAGATAAGGAGGCCCAAAGACAATCCAGGGTGCAGTAGTGTTACTGTTATGTTAGTGGACTAATAATCCAGGGTGCAGTAGTGTTATTGTTATGTTAGTGGACTAATAATCCAGGGTACAGTAGTATTATTGTTATGTTAGTGGACTAATAATCCAGGGTGCAGTAGTGTTACTGTTATGTTACTGGACTAAAAGTTCAGGGTACAGTAGTGTTATTGTTATGTTAGTGGACTAATAATCCAGGGTACAGTAGTGTTATTGTTATGTTAGTGGACTAATAATCCAGGGTGCAGTAGTGTTACTGTTATGTTAGTGGACTAATAATCCAGGGTGCAGTAGTGTTATTGTTATGTTAGTGGACTAATAATCCAGGGTGCAGTAGTGTTATTGTTATGTTAGTGGACTAATAATCCAGGGTACAGTAGTGTTATTGTTATGTTAGTGGACTAATAATCCAGGGTACAATAGTGTTATTGTTATGTTAGTGGACTAATAATCCAGGGTGCAGTAGTGTTATTGTTATGTTAGTGGACTAATAATCCAGGGTACAGTAGTGTTATTGTTATGTTAGTGGACTAATAATCCAGGGTACAGTAGTGTTATTGTTATGTTAGTGGACTAATAATCCAGGGTGCAGTAGTGTTACTGTTATGTTAGTGGACTAATAATCCAGGGTGCAGTAGTGTTATTGTTATGTTAGTGGACTAATAATCCAGGGTACAGTAGTGTTATTGTTATGTTAGTGGACTAATAATCCAGGGTGCAGTAGTGTTATTGTTATGTAAGTGGACTAATAATCCAGGGTACAGTAGTGTTATTGTTATGTTAGTGGACTAATAATCCAGGGTACAGTAGTGTTATTGTTATGTTAGTGGACTAATAATCCGGGGTACAGTAGTGTTATTGTTATATTAGTGGACTAATAATCCAGGGTACAGTAGTGTTATTGTTATGTTAGTGGACTAATAATCCAGGGTACAGTAGTGTTATTGTTATATTGGTGGACTAATAATCCAGGGTACAGTAGTGTTATTGTTATGTTAGTGGACTAATAATCCAGGGTACAGTAGTGTTATTGTTATGTTAGTGGACTAATAATCCAGGGTACAGTAGTGTTATTGTTATATTGGTGGACTAATAATCCAGGGTGCAGTAGTGTTATTGTTATGTTAGTGGACTAATAATACAGGGTACAGTAGTGTTATTGTTATGTTAGTGGACTAATAATCCAGGGTAAAGTAGTGTTACTGTTATGTTAGTGTACTAATAATCCGTGGTACAGTAGTGTTATTGTTATATTGGTGGACTAATAATCCAGGGTGCAGTAGTGTTACTGTTATGTTAGTGTACTAATAATCCAGGGTACAGTAGTGTTATTGTTATGTTAGTGGACTAAAAGTTCAGGGTACAGTAGTGTTATTGTTATGTTAGTGTACTAATAATCCAGGGTACAGTAGTGTTATTGTTATGTTACTGGACTGAAAGTTCAGGGTACAGTAGTGTTATTGTTATATTGGTGGACTAATAATCCAGGGTACAGTAGTGTTATTGTTATGTTAGTGGACTAATAATCCAGGGTGCAGTAGTGTTATTGTTATATTGGTGGACTAATAATCCAGGGTGCAGTAGTGTTACTGTTATGTTAGTGTACTAATAATCCGGGGTACAGTAGTGTTATTGTTATATTGGTGGACTAATAATCCAGGGTGCAGTAGTGTTACTGTTATGTTAGTGTACTAATAATCCAGGGTACAGTAGTGTTATTGTTATGTTAGTGGACTAAAAGTTCAGGGTACAGTAGTGTTATTGTTATGTTAGTGTACTAATAATCCAGGGTACAGTAGTGTTATTGTTATGTAAGTGGACTAATAATCCAGGGTGCAGTAGTGTTATTGTTATGTTAGTGGACTAATAATCCAGGGTACAGTAGTGTTATTGTTATATTGGTGGACTAATAATCCAGGGTACAGTAGTGTTATTGTTATGTTAGTGGACTAATAATCCAGGGTACAGTAGTGTTATTGTTATATTGGTGGACTAATAATCCAGGGTGCAGTAGTGTTACTGTTATGTTAGTGGACTAATAATCCAGGGTGCTGTAGTGTTACTGTTATGTTACTGGACTAAAAGTTCAGGGTACAGTAGTGTTATTGTTATGTTAGTGGACTAATAATCCAGGGTGCAGTAGTGTTACTGTTATATTACTGGACTAAAAGTTCAGGGTGCAGTAGTGTTATTGTTATGTTAGTGGACTAATAATCCAGGGTGCAGTAGTGTTACTGTTATGTTACCGGACTAAAAGTTCAGGGTACAGTAGTGTTATTGTTATGTTAGTGGACTAATAATCCAGGGTACAGTAGTGTTATTGTTATGTTACTGGACTAAAAGTTCAGGGTGCAGTAGTGTTATTGTTATGTTAGAGGACTAATAATCCAGGGTACAGTAGTGTTATTGTTATGTTACTGGACTAATAATCCAGGGTACAGTAGTGTTATTGTTATGTTATTGGACTAATAATCCAGGGTACAGTAGTGTTATTGTTATGTTAGTGGACTAATAATTCGGGGTACAGTAGTGTTATTGTTATGTTAGTGGACTAATAATCCGGGGTACAGTAGTGTTATTGTTATGTTATTGGACTAATAATCCAGAGTGCAGTAGTGTTATTGTTATGTTATTGGACTAATAATCCAGGGTACAGTAGTGTTATTGTTATGTTATTGGACTAATAATCCAGGGTACAGTAGTGTTATTGTTATGTTAGTGGACTAATAATCCAGAGTACAGTAGTGTTATTGTTATGTTAGTGGACTAATAATCCAGAGTACAGTAGTGTTATTGTTATGTTAGTGGACTAATAATCCAGGGTACAGTAGTGTTATTGTTATGTTAGTGGACTAATAATCCAGGGTACAGTAGTGTTATTGTTATGTTAGTTGACTAATAATCCAGGGTACAGTAGTGTTATTGTTATGTTAGTGGACTAATAATCCAGGGTACAGTAGTGTTATTGTTATGTTAGTGGACTAATAATCCAGGGTACAGTAGTGTTATTGTTATGTTAGTGGACTACTAATCCAGGGTACAGTAGTGTTATTGTTATGTTATTGGACTAATAATCCAGTGTACAGTAGTGTTATTGTTATGTTAGTGGACTAATAATCCAGGGTACAGTAGTGTTATTGTTATGTTAGTGGACTAATAATCCAGAGTACAGTAGTGTTATTGTTATGTTAGTGGACTAATAATCCAGGGTACAGTAGTGTTATTGTTATATTGGTGGACTAATAATCCAGGGTACAGTAGTGTTATTGTTATGTTAGTGGACTAATAATCCAGAGTACAGTAGTGTTATTGTTATGTTAGTGGACTAATAATCCAGGGTACAGTAGTGTTATTGTTATGTTAGTGGACTAATAATCCAGGGTACAGTAGTGTTATTGTTATGTTAGTGGACTAATAATCCAGGGTACAGTAGTGTTATTGTTATGTTCGTGGACTAATAATCCAGGGTACAGTAGTGTTATTGTTATGTTAGTGGACTAATAATCCAGGGTGCAGTAGTGTTATTGTTATGTTAGTGGACTAATAATCCAGGGTACAGTAGTGTTATTGTTATGTTAGTGGACTAATAATCCAGGGTACAGTAGTGTTATTGTTATGTTAGTGGACTAATAATCCAGGGTACAGTAGTGTTATTGTTATGTTAGTGGACTAATAATCCCGGGTACAGTAGTGTTATTGTTATGTTCGTGGACTAATAATCCAGCGTGAAGTAGTGTTATTGTTATGTTAGTGGACTAATAATCCCGGGTACAGTAGTGTTATTGTTATGTTAGTGGACTAATAATCCAGCGTGAAGTAGTGTTATTGTTATGTTAGTGGACTAATAATCCAGGGTACAGTAGTGTTATTGTTATGTTAGTGGACTAATAATCCCGGGTACAGTAGTGTTATTGTTATGTTAGTGGACTAATAATCCAGGGTACAGTAGTGTTATTGTTATGTAAGTGGGCTAATAATCCAGGGTACAGTAGTGTTATTGTTATGTTAGTGGGCTAATAATCCAGGGTGCAGTAGTGTTATTGTTATGTAAGTGGACTAATAATCCCGGGTACAGTAGTGTTATTGTTATGTTATTGGACTAATAATCCAGGGTACAGTAGTGTTATTGTTATGTAAGTGGGCTAATAATCCAGGGTACAGTAGTGTTATTGTTATGTTAGTGGACTAATAATCCAGGGTGCAGTAGTGTTATTGTTATGTAAGTGGACTAATAATCCAGGGTACAGTAGTGTTATTGTTATGTTAGTGGACTAATAATCCAGGGTACAGTAGTGTTATTGTTATGTAAGTGGACTAATAATCCCGGGTACAGTAGTGTTATTGTTATGTTAGTGGACTAATAATCCAGGGTACAGTAGTGTTATTGTTATGTTAGTGGACTAATAATCCAGGGTGCAGTAGTGTTATTGTTATGTTAGCGGACTAATAAACCAGGGTACAGTAGTGTTATTGTTATGTTAGTGGACTAATAAGCCAGGGTGCAGTAGTGTTATTGTTATGTTAGTGGACTAATAATCCAGGGTGCAGTAGTGTTATTGTTATGTTAGTGGACTAATAATCCAGGGTACAGTAGTGTTATTGTTATGTTAGTGGACTAATAATCCAGGGTGCAGTAGTGTTATTGTTATGTTAGTGGACTAATAATCCAGGGTGCAGTAGTGTTATTGTTATGTTAGTGGACTAATAATCCAGGGTGCAGTAGTGTTATTGTTATGTTAGTGGACTAATAATCCAGGGTACAGTAGTGTTATTGTTATGTTAGTGGACTAATAATACAGGGTACAGTAGTGTTATTTTTATGTAAGTGGACTAATAATCCAGGGTACAGTAGTGTTATTGTTATGTTAGTGGACTAATAATCCAGGGTGCAGTAGTGTTATTGTTATGTTAGTGGACTAATAATCCAGGGTACAGTAGTGTTATTGTTATGTTAGTGGACTATTAATCCAGGGTACAGTAGTGTTATTGTTATATTGGTGGACTAATAATCCAGGGTACAGTAGTGTTATTGTTATGTTAGTGGACTAATAATCCAGGGTACAGTAGTGTTATTGTTATGTTAGTGGACTAATAATCCAGGGTGCAGTAGTGTTATTGTTATATTGGTGGACTAATAATCCAGGGTGCAGTAGTGTTACTGTTATGTTAGTGTACTAATAATCCGGGGTACAGTAGTGTTATTGTTATATTGGTGGACTAATAATCCAGGGTGCAGTAGTGTTACTGTTATGTTAGTGTACTAATAATCCAGGGTACAGTAGTGTTATTGTTATGTTAGTGGACTAAAAGTTCAGGGTACAGTAGTGTTATTGTTATGTTAGTGTACTAATAATCCAGGGTACAGTAGTGTTATTGTTATGTAAGTGGACTAATAATCCAGGGTGCAGTAGTGTTTTTGTTATGTTAGTGGACTAATAATCCAGGGTACAGTAGTGTTATTGTTATATTGGTGGACTAATAATCCAGGGTACAGTAGTGTTATTGTTATGTTAGTGGACTAATAATCCAGGGTACAGTAGTGTTATTGTTATATTGGTGGACTAATAATCCAGGGTGCAGTAGTGTTACTGTTATGTTAGTGGACTAATAATCCAGGGTGCTGTAGTGTTACTGTTATGTTACTGGACTAAAAGTTCAGGGTACAGTAGTGTTATTGTTATGTTAGTGGACTAATAATCCAGGGTGCAGTAGTGTTACTGTTATATTACTGGACTAAAAGTTCAGGGTGCAGTAGTGTTATTGTTATGTTAGTGGACTAATAATCCAGGGTGCAGTAGTGTTACTGTTATGTTACTGGACTAAAAGTTCAGGGTACAGTAGTGTTATTGTTATGTTAGTGGACTAATAATCCAGGGTACAGTAGTGTTATTGTTATGTTACTGGACTAAAAGTTCAGGGTGCAGTAGTGTTATTGTTATGTTAGAGGACTAATAATCCAGGGTACAGTAGTGTTATTGTTATGTTACTGGACTAATAATCCAGGGTACAGTAGTGTTATTGTTATGTTATTGGACTAATAATCCAGGGTACAGTAGTGTTATTGTTATGTTAGTGGACTAATAATTCGGGGTACAGTAGAGTTATTGTTATGTTAGTGGACTAATAATCCGGGGTACAGTAGTGTTATTGTTATGTTATTGGACTAATTATCCAGAGTGCAGTAGTGTTATTGTTATGTTATTGGACTAATAATCCAGGGTACAGTAGTGTTATTGTTATGTTATTGGACTAATAATCCAGGGTACAGTAGTGTTATTGTTATGTTAGTGGACTAATAATCCAGAGTACAGTAGTGTTATTGTTATGTTAGTGGACTAATAATCCAGAGTACAGTAGTGTTATTGTTATGTTAGTGGACTAATAATCCAGGGTACAGTAGTGTTATTGTTATGTTAGTGGACTAATAATCCAGGGTACAGTAGTGTTATTGTTATGTTAGTTGACTAATAATCCAGGGTACAGTAGTGTTATTGTTATGTTAGTGGACTAATAATCCAGGGTACAGTAGTGTTATTGTTATGTTAGTGGACTAATAATCCAGGGTACAGTAGTGTTATTGTTATGTTAGTGGACTAATAATCCAGGGTACAGTAGTGTTATTGTTATGTTATTGGACTAATAATCCAGTGTACAGTAGTGTTATTGTTATGTTAGTGGACTAATAATCCAGGGTACAGTAGTGTTATTGTTATGTTAGTGGACTAATAATCCAGAGTACAGTAGTGTTATTGTTATGTTAGTGGACTAATAATCCAGGGTACAGTAGTGTTATTGTTATATTGGTGGACTAATAATCCAGGGTACAGTAGTGTTATTGTTATGTTAGTGGACTAATAATCCAGAGTACAGTAGTGTTATTGTTATGTTAGTGGACTAATAATCCAGGGTACAGTAGTGTTATTGTTATGTTAGTGGACTAATAATCCAGGGTACAGTAGTGTTATTGTTATGTTAGTGGACTAATAATCCAGGGTACAGTAGTGTTATTGTTATGTTCGTGGACTAATAATCCAGGGTGCAGTAGTGTTATTGTTATGTTAGTGGACTAATAATCCAGGGTGCAGTAGTGTTATTGTTATGTTAGTGGACTAATAATCCAGGGTACAGTAGTGTTATTGTTATGTTAGTGGACTAATAATCCAGGGTACAGTAGTGTTATTGTTATGTTAGTGGACTAATAATCCAGGGTACAGTAGTGTTATTGTTATGTTAGTGGACTAATAATCCCGGGTACAGTAGTGTTATTGTTATGTTCGTGGACTAATAATCCAGCGTGAAGTAGTGTTATTGTTATGTTAGTGGACTAATAATGCCGGGTACAGTAGTGTTATTGTTATGTTAGTGGACTAATAATCCAGCGTGAAGTAGTGTTATTGTTATGTTAGTGGACTAATAATCCAGGGTACAGTAGTGTTATTGTTATGTTAGTGGACTAATAATCCCGGGTACAGTAGTGTTATTGTTATGTTAGTGGACTAATAATCCAGGGTACAGTAGTGTTATTGTTATGTAAGTGGGCTAATAATCCAGGGTACAGTAGTGTTATTGTTATGTTAGTGGGCTAATAATCCAGGGTGCAGTAGTGTTATTGTTATGTAAGTGGACTAATAATCCCGGGTACAGTACTGTTATTGTTATGTTATTGGACTAATAATCCAGGGTACAGTAGTGTTATTGTTATGTAAGTGGGCTAATAATCCAGGGTACAGTAGTGTTATTGTTATGTTAGTGGACTAATAATCCAGGGTGCAGTAGTGTTATTGTTATGTAAGTGGACTAATAATCCAGGGTACAGTAGTGTTATTGTTATGTTAGTGGACTAATAATCCAGGGTACAGTAGTGTTATTGTTATGTAAGTGGACTAATAATCCCGGGTACAGTAGTGTTATTGTTATGTTAGTGGACTAATAATCCAGGGTACAGTAGTGTTATTGTTATGTTAGTGGACTAATAATCCAGGGTGCAGTAGTGTTATTGTTATGTTAGCGGACTAATAATCCAGGGTACAGTAGTGTTATTGTTATGTTAGTGGACTAATAAGCCAGGGTGCAGTAGTGTTATTGTTATGTTAGTGGACTAATAATCCAGGGTGCAGTAGTGTTATTGTTATGTTATTGGACTAATAATCCAGGGTACAGTAGTGTTATTGTTATGTTAGTGGACTAATAATCCAGGGTGCAGTAGTGTTATTGTTATGTTAGTGGACTAATAATCCAGGGTGCAGTAGTGTTATTGTTATGTTAGTGGACTAATAATCCAGGGTGCAGTAGTGTTATTGTTATGTTAGTTGACTAATAATCCAGGGTACAGTAGTGTTATTGTTATGTTAGTGGACTAATAATACAGGGTACAGTAGTGTTATTTTTATGTAAGTGGACTAATAATCCAGGGTACAGTAGTGTTATTGTTATGTTAGTGGACTAATAATCCAGGGTGCAGTAGTGTTATTGTTATGTTAGTGGACTAATAATCCAGGGTACAGTAGTGTTATTGTTATGTTAGTGGACTAATAATCCAGGGTACAGTAGTGTTATTATGTTAGTGGACTAATAATCCATGGTACAGTAGTGTTATTGTTATATTGGTGGACTAATAATCCAGGGTACAGTAGTGTTATTGTTATGTTAGTGGACTAATAATCCAGGGTACAGTAGTGTTATTGTTATGTTAGTGGACTAATAATCCAGGGTACAGTAGTGTTATTGTTATGTTAGTGGACTAATAATCCAGGGTACAGTAGTGTTATTGTTATGTTAGTGGACTAATAATCCAGGGTACAGTAGTGTTATTGTTATGTTAGTGGACTAATAATCCAGGGTACAGTAGTTTTATTGTTATATTAGTGGACTAATAATCCAGGGTACAGTAGTGTTATTGTTATGTTAGTGGACTAATAATCCAGGGTACAGTAGTGTTATTGTTATGTTAGTGGACTAATAATCCAGGGTACAGTAGTTTTATTGTTATATTAGTGGACTAATAATCCAGGGTACAGTAGTTTTATTGTTATATTGGTGGACTAATAATCCAGGGTGCAGTAGTGTTATTGTTATGTTAGTGGACTAATAATCCAGGGTACAGTAGTGTTATTGTTATGTTAGTGGACTAATAATCCAGGGTACAGTAGTGTTATTGTTATGTTAGTGGACTAATAATCCAGGGTACAGTAGTGTTATTGTTATGTTAGTGGACTAATAATCCAGGGTACAGTAGTTTTATTGTTATATTAGTGGACTAATAATCCAGGGTACAGTAGTGTTATTGTTATGTTAGTGGTCTAATAATCCAGGGTACAGTAGTGTTATTGTTATGTAAGTGGACTAATAATCCAGGGTACAGTAGTGTTATTGTTATATTAGTGGACTAATAATCCAGGGTACAGTAGTGTTATTGTTATGTAAGTGGACTAATAATCCAGGGTACAGTAGTGTTATTGTTATATTAGTGGACTAATAATCCAGGGTACAGTAGTGTTATTGTTATGTTAGTGGACTAATAATCCAGGGTACAGTAGTGTTATTGTTATGTTAGTGGACTAATAATCCAGGGTACAGTAGTGTTATTGTTATATTGGTGGACTAATAATCCAGGGTACAGTAGTGTTATTGTTATATTGGTGGACTAATAATCCAGGGTACAGTAGTGTTATTGTTATATTAGTGGACTAATAATCCAGGGTACAGTAGTGTTATTGTTATGTTAGTGGACTAATAATCCGGGGTACAGTAGTGTTATTGTTATGTTAGTGGACTAATAATCCAGGGTACAGTAGTGTTATTGTTATGTTAGTGGACTAATAATCCAGGGTACAGTTGTGTTATTGTTATGTTAGTGGACTAATAATCCAGGGTACAGTAGCGTTATTGTTATGTTAGTGGACTAATAATCCAGGGTACAGTAGTGTTATTGTTATGTTATTGGACTAATAATCCAGTGTACAGTAGTGTTATTGTTATGTTAGTGGACTAATAATCCAGGGTACAGTAGTGTTATTGTTATGTTAGTGGACTAATAATCCAGAGTACAGTAGTGTTATTGTTATGTTAGTGGACTAATAATCCAGGGTACAGTAGTGTTATTGTTATATTGGTGGACTAATAATCCAGGGTACAGTAGTGTTATTGTTATGTTAGTGGACTAATAATCCAGAGTACAGTAGTGTTATTGTTATGTTAGTGGACTAATAATCCAGGGTACAGTAGTGTTATTGTTATGTTAGTGGACTAATAATCCAGGGTACAGTAGTGTTATTGTTATGTTAGTGGACTAATAATCCAGGGTACAGTAGTGTTATTGTTATGTTAGTGGACTAATAATCCAGGGTACAGTAGTGTTATTGTTATGTTACTGGACTAAAAGTTCAGGGTGCAGTAGTGTTATTGTTATGTTAGAGGACTAATAATCCAGGGTACAGTAGTGTTATTGTTATGTTACTGGACTAATAATCCAGGGTACAGTAGTGTTATTGTTATGTTATTGGACTAATAATTCGGGGTACAGTAGTGTTATTGTTATGTTACTGGACTAAAAGTTCAGGGTGCAGTAGTGTTATTGTTATGTTAGAGGACTAATAATCCAGGGTACAGTAGTGTTATTGTTATGTTACTGGACTAATAATCCAGGGTACAGTAGTGTTATTGTTATGTTAGTGGACTAATAATTCGGGGTACAGTAGTGTTATTGTTATGTTAGTGGACTAATAATCCGGGGTACAGTAGTGTTATTGTTATGTTATTGGACTAATAATCCAGGGTACAGTAGTGTTATTGTTATGTTATTGGACTAATAATCCAGGGTACAGTAGTGTTATTGTTATGTTAGTGGACTAATAATCCAGAGTACAGTAGTGTTATTGTTATATTGTTGGACTAATAATCCAGGGTACAGTAGTGTTATTGTTATGTTAGTGGACTAATAATCCAGGGTACAGTAGTGTTATTGTTATGTTAGTTGACTAATAATCCAGGGTACAGTAGTGTTATTGTTATGTTAGTGGACTAATAATCCAGGGTACAGTAGTGTTATTGTTATGTTAGTGGACTAATAATCCAGGGTGCAGTAGTGTTATTGTTATATTAGTGGACTAATAATCCAGGGTACAGTAGTGTTATTGTTATGTTAGTGGACTAATAATCCAGGGTACAGTAGTGTTATTGTTATGTAAGTGGACTAATAATCCCGGGTACAGTAGTGTTATTGTTATGTTAGAGGACTAATAATCCAGGGTACAGTAGTGTTATTGTTATGTTACTGGACTAATAATCCAGGGTACAGTAGTGTTATTGTTATGTTAGTGGACTAATAATTCGGGGTACAGTAGTGTTATTGTTATGTTAGTGGACTAATAATCCGGGGTACAGTAGTGTTATTGTTATGTTATTGGACTAATAATCCAGGGTACAGTAGTGTTATTGTTATGTTATTGGACTAATAATCCAGGGTACAGTAGTGTTATTGTTATGTTAGTGGACTAATAATCCAGAGTACAGTAGTGTTATTGTTATATTGTTGGACTAATAATCCAGGGTACAGTAGTGTTATTGTTATGTTAGTGGACTAATAATCCAGGGTACAGTAGTGTTATTGTTATGTTAGTTGACTAATAATCCAGGGTACAGTAGTGTTATTGTTATGTTAGTGGACTAATAATCCAGGGTACAGTAGTGTTATTGTTATGTTAGTGGACTAATAATCCAGGGTACAGTAGTGTTATTGTTATGTTAGTGGACTAATAATCCAGGGTACAGTAGTGTTATTGTTATGTTATTGGAGTAATAATCCAGTGTACAGTAGTGTTATTGTTATGTTAGTGGACTAATAATCCAGGGTACAGTAGTGTTATTGTTATGTTAGTGGACTAATAATCCAGAGTACAGTAGTGTTATTGTTATGTTAGTGGACTAATAATCCAGGGTACAGTAGTGTTATTGTTATATTGGTGGACTAATAATCCAGGGTACAGTAGTGTTATTGTTATGTTAGTGGACTAATAATCCAGAGTACAGTAGTGTTGTTGTTATGTTAGTGGACTAATAATCCAGGGTACAGTAGTGTTATTGTTATGTTAGTGGACTAATAATCCAGGGTACAGTAGTGTTATTGTTATGTTAGTGGACTAATAATCCAGGGTACAGTAGTGTTATTGTTATGTTAGTATACTAATAATCCAGGGTGCAGTAGTGTTATTGTTATGTTAGTGGACTAATAATCCAGGGTGCAGTAGTGTTATTGTTATGTTAGTGGACTAATAATCCAGGGTACAGTAGTGTTATTGTTATGTTAGTGGACTAATAATCCAGGGTACAGTAGTATTATTGTTATGTTCGTGGACTAATAATCCAGCGTGAAGTAGTGTTATTGTTATGTTAGTGGACTAATAATCCCGGGTACAGTAGTGTTATTGTTATGTTAGTGGACTAATAATCCAGCGTGAAGTAGTGTTATTGTTATGTTAGTGGACTAATAATACAGGGTACAGTAGTGTTATTGTTATGTTAGTGGACTAATAATCCCGGGTACAGTAGTGTTATTGTTATGTTAGTGGACTAATAATCCAGGGTACAGTAGTGTTATTTTTATGTAAGTGGGCTAATAATCCAGGGTACAGTAGTGTTATTGTTATGTTAGTGGGCTAATAATCCAGGGAGCAGTAGTGTTATTGTTATGTAAGTGGACTAATAATCCCGGGTACAGTAGTGTTATTGTTATGTTAGTGGACTAATAATCCAGGGTACAGTAGTGTTATTGTTATGTAAGTGGGCTAATAATCCAGGGTACAGTAGTGTTATTGTTATATTAGTGGACTAATAATCCAGGGTGCAGTAGTGTTATTGTTATGTAAGTGGACTAATAATCCCGGGTACAGTAGTGTTATTGTTATGTTAGTGGACTAATAATCCAGGGTACAGTAGTGTTATTGTTATGTTAGTGGACAAATAATGCAGCGTGAAGTAGTGTTATTGTTATGTTAGTGGACTAATAATCCAGGGTACAGTAGTGTTATTGTTATGTTAGTGGACTAATAATCCCGGGTACAGTAGTGTTATTGTTATGTTAGTGGACTAATAATCCAGGGTACAGTAGTGCTATTGTTATGTAAGTGGGCTAATAATCCAGGGTACAGTAGTGTTATTGTTATGTTAGTGGGCTAATAATCCAGGGTGCAGTAGTGTTATTGTTATGTAAGTGGACTAATAATCCCGGGTACAGTAGTGTTATTGTTATGTTAGTGGACTAATAATCCAGGGTACAGTAGTGTTATTGTTATGTAAGTGGGCTAATAATCCAGGGTACAGTAGTGTTATTGTTATGTTAGTGGACTAATAATCCAGGGTGCAGTAGTGTTATTGTTATGTAAGTGGACTAATAATCCCGGGTACAGTAGTGTTATTGTTATGTAAGTGGACTAATAATCCCGGGTACAGTAGTGTTATTGTTATGTTAGTGGACTAATAATCCAGGGTACAGTAGTGTTATTGTTATGTTAGTGGACTAATAATCCAGGGTGCAGTAGTGTTATTGTTATGTTAGTGGACTAATAATCCAGGGTACAGTAGTGTTATTGTTATGTTAGTGGACTAATAATCCAGGGTGCAGTAGTGTTATTGTTATGTTAGTGGACTAATAATCCAGGGTGCAGTAGTGTTATTGTTATGTTAGTGGACTAATAATCCAGGGTACAGTAGTGTTATTGTTATGTTAGTGGACTAATAATCCAGGGTGCAGTAGTGTTATTGTTATATTGGTGGACTAATAATCCAGGGTGCAGTAGTGTTATTGTTATGTTAGTGGACTAATAATCCAGGGTGCAGTAGTGTTATTGTTATGTTAGTGGACTAATAATCCAGGGTACAGTAGTGTTATTGTTATGTTAGTGGACTAATAATCCAGGGTACAGTAGTGTTATTTTTATGTAAGTGGACTAATAATCCAGGGTACAGTAGTGTTATTGTTATGTTAGTGGACTAATAATCCAGGGTGCAGTAGTGTTATTGTTATGTTAGTGGACTAATAATCCAGGGTACAGTAGTGTTATTGTTATGTTAGTGGACTAATAATCCGGGGTACAGTAGTGTTATTGTTATATTGGTGGACTAATAATCCAGGGTACAGTAGTGTTATTGTTATGTTAGTGGACTAATAATCCAGGGTACAGTAGTGTTATTGTTATGTTAGTGGACTAATAATCCAGGGTACAGTAGTGTTATTGTTATATTGGTGGACTAATAATCCAGGGTGCAGTAGTGTTATTGTTATGTTAGTGGACTAATAATCCAGGGTACAGTAGTGTTATTGTTATGTTAGTGGACTAATAATCCAGGGTACAGTAGTGTTATTGTTATGTTAGTGGACTAATAATCCAGGGTACAGTAGTGTTATTGTTATATTGGTGGACTAATAATCCAGGGTACAGTAGTGTTATTGTTATATTGGTGGACTAATAATCCAGGGTACAGTAGTGTTATTGTGATATTAGTGGACTAATAATCCAGGGTACAGTAGTGTTATTGTTATGTTAGTGGACTAATAATCCAGGGTACAGTAGTGTTATTGTTATGTAAGTGGACTAATAATCCAGGGTACAGTAGTGTTATTGTTATATTAGTGGACTAATAATCCAGGGTACAGTAGTGTTATTGTTATGTAAGTGGACTAATAATCCAGGGTACAGTAGTGTTATTGTTATGTAAGTGGACTAATAATCCAGGGTACAGTAGTGTTATTGTTATGTTAGTGGACTAATAATCCAGGGTACAGTAGTGTTATTGTTATATTAGTGGACTAATAATCCAGGGTACAGTAGTGTTATTGTTATGTTAGTGGACTAATAATCCAGGGTACAGTAGTGTTATTGTTATGTTGGTGGACTAATAATCCAGGGTACAGTAGTGTTATTGTTATATTGGTGGACTAATAATCCAGGGTACAGTAGTGTTATTGTTATATTGGTGGACTAATAATCCAGGGTACAGTAGTGTTATTGTTATATTAGTGGACTAATAATCCAGGGTACAGTAGTGTTATTGTTATGTTAGTGGACTAATAATCCAGGGTACAGTAGTGTTATTGTTATGTTAGTGGACTAATAATCCAGGGTACAGTAGTGTTATTGTTATGTTAGTGGACTAATAATCCAGGGTACAGTAGTGTTATTGTTATGTTAGTGGACTAATAATCCAGGGTACAGTAGTGTTATTGTTATGTTAGTGGACTAATAATCCAGGGTACAGTAGTGTTATTGTTATGTTATTGGACTAATAATCCAGTGTACAGTAGTGTTATTGTTATGTTAGTGGACTAATAATCCAGGGTACAGTAGTGTTATTGTTATGTTAGTGGACTAATAATCCAGGGTACAGTAGTGTTATTGTTATGTTAGTGGACTAATAATCCAGGGTACAGTAGTGTTATTGTTATGTTAGTGGACTAATAATCCAGAGTACAGTAGTGTTATTGTTATGTTAGTGGACTAATAATCCAGGGTACAGTAGTGTTATTGTTATATTGGTGGACTAATAATCCAGGGTACAGTAGTGTTATTGTTATGTTAGTGGACTAATAATCCAGAGTACAGTAGTGTTATTGTTATGTAAGTGGACTAATAATCCAGGGTACAGTAGTGTTATTGTGATGTTAGTGGACTAATAATCCAGGGTACAGTAGTGTTATTGTTATATTGGTGGACTAATAATCCAGGGTGCAGTAGTGTTATTGTTATATTGGTGGACTAATAATCCAGGGTGCAGTAGTGTTACTGTTATATTGGTGGACTAATAATCCAGGGTACAGTAGTGTTATTGTTATGTTAGTGGACTAATAATCCAGGGTACAGTAGTGTTATTGTTATGTTAGTGGACTAATAATCCAGGGTACAGTAGTGTTATTGTTATGTTAGTGGACTAATAATCCAGGGTACAGTAGTGTTATTGTTATATTGGTGGACTAATAATCCAGGGTGCAGTAGTGTTATTGTTATGTTAGTGGACTAATAATCCAGGGTACAGTAGTGTTATTGTTATGTTAGTGGACTAATAATCCAGGGTACAGTAGTGTTATTGTTATGTTAGTGGACTAATAATCCAGGGTACAGTAGTGTTATTGTTATGTAAGTGGAATAATAATCCAGGGTGCAGTAGTGTTATTGTTATGTTAGTGGACTAATAATCCAGGGTGCAGTAGTGTTATTGTTATGTTAGTGGACTAATAATCCAGGGTACAGTAGTGTTATTGTTATGTTAGTGGACTAATAATCCAGGGTACAGTAGTGTTATTGTTATATTGGTGGACTAATAATCCAGGGTGCAGTAGTGTTATTGTTATGTTAGTGGACTAATAATCCAGGGTACAGTAGTGTTATTGTTATATTGGTGGACTAATAATCCAGGGTGCAGTAGTGTTATTGTTATGTTAGTGGACTAATAATCCAGGGTACAGTAGTGTTATTGTTATATTAGTGGACTAATAATCCAGGGTACAGTAGTGTTATTGTTATGTTAGTGGACTAATAATCCAGGGTACAGTAGTGTTATTGTTATGTTGGTGGACTAATAATCCAGGGTACAGTAGTGTTATTGTTATATTGGTGGACTAATAATCCAGGGTACAGTAGTGTTATTGTTATATTGGTGGACTAATAATCCAGGGTACAGTAGTGTTATTGTTATATTAGTGGACTAATAATCCAGGGTACAGTAGTGTTATTGTTATGTTAGTGGACTAATAATCCAGGGTACAGTAGTGTTATTGTTATGTTAGTGGACTAATAATCCAGGGTACAGTAGTGTTATTGTTATGTTAGTGGACTAATAATCCAGGGTACAGTAGTGTTATTGTTATGTTATTGGACTAATAATCCAGTGTACAGTAGTGTTATTGTTATGTTAGTGGACTAATAATCCAGGGTACAGTAGTGTTATTGTTATGTTAGTGGACTAATAATCCAGGGTACAGTAGTGTTATTGTTATGTTAGTGGACTAATAATCCAGGGTACAGTAGTGTTATTGTTATGTTAGTGGACTAATAATCCAGAGTACAGTAGTGTTATTGTTATGTTAGTGGACTAATAATCCAGGGTACAGTAGTGTTATTGTTATATTGGTGGACTAATAATCCAGGGTACAGTAGTGTTATTGTTATGTTAGTGGACTAATAATCCAGAGTACAGTAGTGTTATTGTTATGTAAGTGGACTAATAATCCAGGGTACAGTAGTGTTATTGTGATGTTAGTGGACTAATAATCCAGGGTACAGTAGTGTTATTGTTATATTGGTGGACTAATAATCCAGGGTGCAGTAGTGTTATTGTTATATTGGTGGACTAATAATCCAGGGTGCAGTAGTGTTACTGTTATATTGGTGGACTAATAATCCAGGGTACAGTAGTGTTATTGTTATGTTAGTGGACTAATAATCCAGGGTACAGTAGTGTTATTGTTATGTTAGTGGACTAATAATCCAGGGTACAGTAGTGTTATTGTTATGTTAGTGGACTAATAATCCAGGGTACAGTAGTGTTATTGTTATATTGGTGGACTAATAATCCAGGGTGCAGTAGTGTTATTGTTATGTTAGTGGACTAATAATCCAGGGTACAGTAGTGTTATTGTTATGTTAGTGGACTAATAATCCAGGGTACAGTAGTGTTATTGTTATGTTAGTGGACTAATAATCCAGGGTACAGTAGTGTTATTGTTATGTAAGTGGAATAATAATCCAGGGTGCAGTAGTGTTATTGTTATGTTAGTGGACTAATAATCCAGGGTGCAGTAGTGTTATTGTTATATTGGTGGACTAATAATCCAGGGTGCAGTAGTGTTATTGTTATGTTAGTGGACTAATAATCCAGGGTACAGTAGTGTTATTGTTATGTTAGTGGACTAATAATCCAGGGTACAGTAGTGTTATTGTTATATTGGTGGACTAATAATCCAGGGTGCAGTAGTGTTATTGTTATGTTAGTGGACTAATAATCCAGGGTACAGTAGTGTTATTGTTATATTGGTGGACTAATAATCCAGGGTGCAGTAGTGTTATTGTTATGTTAGTGGACTAATAATCCAGGGTACAGTAGTGTAGGGTGTTATGTTACTGGACTAATAATCCAGGGTACAGTAGTGTAGGGTGTTATGTTACTGGACTAATAATCCAGGGTACAGTAGTGTAGGGTGTTATGTTACTGGACTAATAATCCAGGGTACAGTAGTGTAGGGTGTTATGTTATCCGACTAATAATCCAGGGTACAGTAGTGTAGAGTGTTATGTTATTGGACTAATAATCCAGGGTACAGTAGTGTAGAGTCTTATGTTACTGGACTAATAATCCAGGGTACAGTAGTGGAGAGTGTTATGTGACTGGACTAATAATCCAGGGTACAGTAGTGTAGAGTGTTATGTTACTGGACTAATAATCCAGGGTACAGTAGTGTAGAGTGTTATGTGACTGGACTAATAATCCAGGGTACAGTAGTGTAGGGTGTTATGTTAATGGACTAATAATCCAGGGTACAGTAGTGTAGGGGTTGTGTTACTGGACTAATAATCCAGGGTACAGTAGTGTAGGGGTTGTGTTACTGGACTAATAATCCAGGGTACAGTAGTGTAGGGTGTTATGTTACTGGACTAATAATCCAGGGTACAGTAGTGTAGGGTGTTATGTTACTGGACTAATAATCCAGGGTACAGTAGTGTAGAGTGTTATGGTAATGGACTAATAATCCAGGGTACAGTAGTGTAGGGTGTTATGTTACTGGACTAATAATCCAGGGTACAGTAGTGTAGAGTGTTATGTTAATGGACTAATAATCCAGGGTACAGTAGTGTAGAGTGTTATGTTATTGGACTAATAATCCAGGGTACAGTAGTGTAGGATGTTATGTTAATGTTCTAATAATCCAGGGTACAGTAGTGTAGGGTGTTATGTTACTGGACTAATAATCCAGGGTTCAGTAGTGTAGAGTGTTATGTTATTGGACTAATAATCCAGGGTACAGTAGTGTAGGGTGTTATGTTACTGGACTAATAATCCAGGGTACAGTAGTGTAGGGTGTTATGTTAATGGACTAATAATCCAGGGTACAGTAGTGTAGGGTGTTATGTTAATGGACTAATAATCCAGGGTACAGTAGTGTAGGATGTTATGTTACTGGACTAATAATCCAGGGTACAGTAGTGTAGGGTGTTATGTTGCTGGACTAATAATCCAGGGTACAGTAGTGTAGGGTGTTATGTTACTGGACTAATAATCCAGGGTACAGTAGTGTAGGGTGTTATGTTGCTGGACTAATAATCCAGGGTACAGTAGTGTAGGGTGTTATGTTACTGGACTAATAATCCAGGGTACAGTAGTGTAGGGTGTTATGTTAATGGTCTAATAATCCAGGGTACAGTAGTGTAGGGTGTTATGTTACTGGACTAATAATCCAGGGTACAGTAGTGTAGAGTGTTATGTTATTGGACTAATAATCCAGGGTACAGTAGTGTAGAGTGTTATGTTACTGGACTAATAATCCAGGGTACAGTAGTGTAGGGTGTTATGTTAATGGACTAATAATCCAGGGTACAGTAGTGTAGGGTGTTATGTTAATGGACTAATAATCCAGGGTACAGTAGTGTAGGATGTTATGTTACTGGACTAATAATCCAGGGTACAGTAGTGTAGGGTGTTATGTTGCTGGACTAATAATCCAGGGTACAGTAGTGTAGGGTGTTATGTTACTGGACTAATAATCCAGGGTACAGTAGTGTAGGGTGTTATGTTACTGGACTAATAATCCAGGGTACAGTAGTGTAGAGTGTTATGTTACTGGACTAATAATCCAGGGTACAGTAGTGTAGGGTGTTATGTTACTGGACTAATAATCCAGGGTACAGTAGTGTAGGGTGTTATGTTACTGGACTAATAATCCAGGGTACAGTAGTGTAGGGTGTTATGTTACTGGACTAATAATCCAGGGTACAGTAGTGTAGGGTGTTATGTTACTGGACTAATAATCCAGGGTACAGTAGTGTAGAGTGTTATGTTATTGGACTATTAATCCAGGGTACAGTAGTGTAGGGTGTTATGTTACTGGACTAATAATCCAGGGTACAGTAGTGTAGGGTGTTATGTTACTGGACTAATAATCCAGGGTACAGTAGTGTAGGGTGTTATGTTACTGGACTAATAATCCAGGGTACAGTAGTGTAGGGTGTTATGTTATCCGACTAATAATCCAGGGTACAGTAGTGTAGAGTGTTATGTTATTGGACTAATAATCCAGGGTACAGTAGTGTAGAGTGTTATGTTACTGGACTAATAATCCAGGGTACAGTAGTGGAGAGTGTTATGTGACTGGACTAATAATCCAGGGTACAGTAGTGTAGAGTGTTATGTTACTGGACTAATAATCCAGGGTACAGTAGTGTAGAGTGTTATGTGACTGGACTAATAATCCAGGGTACAGTAGTGTAGGGTGTTATGTTAATGGACTAATAATCCAGGGTACAGTAGTGTAGGGGTTGTGTTACTGGACTAATAATCCAGGGTACAGTAGTGTAGGGGTTGTGTTACTGGACTAATAATCCAGGGTACAGTAGTGTAGGGTGTTATGTTACTGGACTAATAATCCAGGGTACAGTAGTGTAGGGTGTTATGTTACTGGACTAATAATCCAGGGTACAGTAGTGTAGAGTGTTATGTTAATGGACTAATAATCCAGGGTACAGTAGTGTAGGGTGTTATGTTACTGGACTAATAATCCAGGGTACAGTAGTGTAGAGTATTATGTTAATGGACTAATAATCCAGGGTACAGTAGTGTAGAGTGTTATGTTATTGGACTAATAATCCAGGGTACAGTAGTGTAGGGTGTTATGTTAATGGACTAATAATCCAGGGTACAGTAGTGTAGGGTGTTATGTTACTGGACTAATAATCCAGGGTACAGTAGTGTAGAGTGTTATGTTATTGGACTAATAATCCAGGTTACAGTAGTGTAGGGTGTTATGTTACTGGACTAATAATCCAGGGTACAGTAGTGTAGAGTGTTATGTTATTGGACTAATAATCCAGGGTACAGTAGTGTAGGGTGTTATGTTACTGGACTAATAATCCAGGGTACAGTAGTGGAGAGTGTTATGTGACTGGACTAATAATCCAGGGTACAGTAGTGTAGAGTGTTATGTTACTGGACTAATAATCCAGGGTACAGTAGTGTAGAGTGTTATGTTACTGGACTCATAATCCAGGGTACAGTAGTGTTATTGTTATGTTACTGGACTAATAATCCAGGGTACAGTAGTGTAGGGTGTTATGTTACTGGACTAATAATCCAGGGTACAGTAGTGTAGAGTGTTATGTTAATGGACTAATAATCCAGGGTACAGTAGTGGAGAGTGTCATGTTACTGGACTAATAATCCAGGGTACAGTAGTGTAGGGTGTTATGTTACTGGACTAATAATCCAGGGTACAGTAGTGTAGAGTGTTATGTTACTGTACTAATAATCCAGGGTACAGTAGTGTTATTGTTATGTTACTGGACTAATAATCCAGGGTACAGTAGTGGAGAGTGTTATGTTACTGGACTAATAATCCAGGGTACAGTAGTGTAGGGTGTTATGTTACTGGACTAATAATCCAGGGTACAGTAGTGTAGGGTGTTATGTTGCTGGACTAATAATCCAGGGTACAGTAGAGTAGGGTGTTATGTTACTGGACTAATAATCCAGGGTACAGTAGTGTAGGGTGTTATGTTATTCGACTAATAATCCAGGGTACAGTAGTGTAGGGTGTTATGTTACTGGACTAATAATCCAGGGTACAGTAGTGTAGGGCGTTATGTTACTGGACTAATAATCCAGTGTACAGTAGTGTAGGGTGTTATGTTACTGGACTAATAATCCAGGGTACAGTAGTGTAGGGTGTTATGTTACTGGACTAATAATACAGGGTACAGTAGTGTAGGGTGTTATGTTACTGGACTAATAATCCAGGGTACAGTAGTGTAGGGTGTTATGTTATTGGACTAATAATCCAGGGTACAGTAGTGTAGGGTGTTATGTTACTGGACTAATAATCCAGGGTACAGTAGTGTAGAGTGTTATGTTACTGGACTAATTATCCAGTGTACAGTAGTGTAGAGTGTTATGTTACTGGACTAATAATCCAGGGTACAGTAGTGTAGGGTGTTATGTTGCTGGACTAATAATCCAGGGTACAGTAGTGTAGGTTGTTATGTTACTGGACTAATAATCCAGGGTACAGTAGTGTCGGATGTTATGTTACTGGACTAATAATCCAGGGTACAGTAGTGGAGAGTGTTATGTTACTGGACTAATAATCCAGGGTACAGTAGTGTAGGGTGTTATGTTACTGGACTAATAATCCAGGGTACAGTAGTGTAGGTTGTTATGTTACTGGACTAATAATCCAGGGTACAGTAGTGTAGGGTGTTATGTTACTGGACTAATAATCCAGGGTACAGTAGTGTAGGGTGTTATGTTACTGGACTAATAATCCAGGGTACAGTAGTGTAGGGTGTTATGTTACTGGACTAATAATCCAGGGTACAGTAGTGTAGGGTGTTATGTTATTGGACTAATAATCCAGAGTACAATAGTGTAGGGTGTTATGTTACTGGACTAATAATCCAGTGTACAGTAGTGTAGGGTGTTATGTTACTGGACTAATAATCCAGGGTACAGTAGTGTCGGGTGTTATGTTACTGGACTAATAATCCAGGGTACAGTAGTGTAGAGTGTTATGTTACTGGACTAATAATCCAGGGTACAGTAGTGTAGGGTGTTATGTTACTGGACTAATAATCCAGTGTACAGTAGTGTAGGGTGTTATGTTACTGGACTAATAATCCAGGGTACAGTAGTGTCGGGTGTTATGTTACTGGACTAATAATCCAGGGTACAGTAGTGGAGAGTGTTATGTGACTGGACTAATAATCCAGGGTACAGTAGTGTAGAGTGTTATGTTACTGGACTAATTATCCAGTGTACAGTAGTGTAGAGTGTTATGTTACTGGACTAATAATCCAGGGTACAGTAGTGTCGGGTGTTATGTTGCTGGACTAATAATCCAGGGTACAGTAGTGTAGGGTGTTATGTTACTGGACTAATAATCCAGGGTACAGTAGTGTCGGGTGTTATGTTACTGGACTAATAATCCAGGGTACAGTAGTGTAGGGTGTTATGTTACTGGACTAATAATCCAGGGTACAGTAGTGTAGGGTGTTATGTTACTGGACTAATAATCCAGGGTACAGTAGTGTAGGGTGTTATGTTACTGGACTAATAATCCAGGGTACAGTAGTGTAGGGTGTTATGTTACTGGACTAATAATCCAGGGTACAGTAGTGTAGGGTGTTATGTTACTGGACTAATTATCCAGGGTACAGTAGTGTAGAGTGTTATGTTACTGGACTAATAATCCAGGGTACAGTAGTGTAGGGTGTTATGTTACTGGACTAATAATCCAGGGTATAGTAGTGTAGGGTGTTATGTTACTGGACTAATAATCCAGGGTACAGTAGTGTAGGGTGTTATGTTACTGGACTAATAATCCAGGGTACAGTAGTGTAGAGTGTTATGTTACTGGACAAATAATCCAGGGTACAGTAGTGTAGGGTGTTATGTTACTGGACTAATAATCCAGGGTACAGTAGTGTAGGGTGTTATGTTACTGGACTAATAATCCAGGGTACAGTAGTGTAGGGGTTGTGTTACTGGACTAATTATCCTGGGTACAGTAGTGTTATTGTTATGTTACTGGACTAATAATCCAGGGTACAGTAGTGTAGAGTGTTATGTTACTGGACTAATAATCCAGGGTACAGTAGTGCAGGGTGTTATGTTACTGGACTAATAATCCAGGGTACAGTAGTGTAGGGTGTTATGTTACTGGACTAATAATCCAGGGTACAGTAGTGTAGGGTGTTATGTTACTGGACTAATAATCCAGGGTACAGTAGTGTAGGGTGTTATGTTAATGGACTAATAATCCAGGGTACAGTAGTGTAGGGGTTGTGTTACTGGACTAATAATCCAGGGTACAGTAGTGTAGGGGTTGTGTTACTGGACTAATAATCCAGGGTACAGTAGTGTAGGGTGTTATGTTAATGGACTAATAATCCAGGGTACAGTAGTGTAGGGGTTGTGTTACTGGACTAATAATCCAGGGTACAGTAGTGTCGGGTGTTATGTTACTGGACTAATAATCCAGGGTACAGTAGTGTAGGGGTTGTGTTACTGGACTAATAATCCAGGGTACAGTAGTGTAGGGTGTTATGTTACTGGACTAATAATCCAGGGTACAGTAGTGTAGGGTGTTATGTTACTGGACTAATAATCCAGGGTACAGTAGTGTAGGGTGTTATGTTACTGGACTAATACTCCAGGGTACAGTAGTGTAGGGTGTTATGTGACTGGACTAATAATCCAGGGTACAGTAGTGTAGGGTGTTATGTTACTGGACTAATAATCCAGGGTACAGTAGTGTAGGGTGTTATGTTACTGGACTAATAATCCAGGGTACAGTAGTGTAGGGTGTTATGTTATTGGACTAATAATCCAGGGTACAGTAGTGTAGAGTGTTATGTGACTGGACTAATAATCCAGGGTACAGTAGTGTAGGGGTTGTGTTCCTGGACTAATAATCCAGGGTACAGTAGTGTATGGGTTGTGTTACTGGAGTAATAATCCAGGGTACAGTAGTGTAGAGTGTTATGTTACTGGACTAATTATCCAGGGTACAGTAGTGCAGGGTGTTATGTTACTGGACTAATAATCCAGTGTACAGTCGTGTAGAGTGTTATGTTACTGGACTAATAATCCAGGGTACAGTAGTGTAGGGTGTTATGTTACTGGACTAATAATCCAGTGTACAGTAGTGTCGGGGTTGTGTTACTGGACTAATTATCCAGCGCACTGTAGTGTCGGGGTTGTGTTACTGGATTAATTATCCAGCGCTCAGTAGTGTAGGGTGTTATGTTATTGGACTAATAATCCAGGGTACAGTAGTGTCGGGGTTGTGTTACTGGACTAATAATCCAGGGTACAGTAGTGTAGGGTTATGTAAATGGACGCATAATCTGGGGTAGAGTAGAGTAGGGGATTATGTTACCAGACTAGTAATCCAGGGTCAGTCCTGAGGGAGAGCCGCACAGTCACAGGGTCGGTACTGAGGGAGTGCTGCACTGTCAGAAGGTCCGTTCAGAGGGAGTTCTGCACTGTTGGCCGGTCAGTACTGAGGGAGTGCTGCTCTGTTGGAAGATTTATGGATAAATAACTGTCTGGGCAACAGGAGACAGAGAGTAGCAGTGGAAGGGAGTTTCTCAAAATGGAGACGTGTGACCAGTGGTGTTCCACAGGGATCCGTGCTGGGACCACTGTTGTTTGTGATAATTATTAATGATTTGGAGGAAAGTATAGGTGGACTGATTAGCAAGTTTGCAGACGACACTAAGATTGGTGGAGTAGCAGATAGTGAAGGGGACTGTCAGAGAATACAGCAGAATATAGATAGATTGGAGAGTTGGGCAGAGAAATGGCAGATGGAGTTCAATCTGGGCAAATGCGAGGTGATGCATTTTGGAAGATCCAATTCAAGAGTGAACTATACAGTAAATGGAAAAGTCCTGGGGAAAATTGATGTCCAGAGAGATTTGGGTGTTCAGGTCCACTGTTCCCTGAAGGTGGCAACGCAGGTAAATAGAGTGGTCAAGAAGGCATACGGCATGCTTTCCTTCATCGGACGGGGTATTGAGTACAAGAGTTGGCAGGTCATGTTACAGTTGTATAGGACTTTGGTTCGGCCACATTTGGAATACTGCGTACAGTTCTGGTCGCCACATTACCAAAAGGATGTGGATGCTTTGGAGAGAGTGCAGAGGAGGTTCACCAGGATGTTGCCTGGTATGGAGGGCGCTAGCTATGAAGAGAGGTTGAGTAGATTAGGATTATTTTCATTAGAAAGACGGAGGTTGAGGGGGGACCTGATTGAGGTGTACAAAATCATGAGAGGTATAGACAGGGTGGACAGAAAGAGGCTTTTTCCCAGAGTGGGGGATTCAATTACTAGGGGTCACGAGTTCAAAGTGAGAGGGGAAAAGTTTAGGGGGGATATGCGTGGAAAGTTCTTTCTGCAGAGGGTGGTGGGTGCCTGGAACGCGTTGCCAGCGGAGGTGGTAGACACGGGTACGATAGCGTCTTTTAAGATGTATCTAGACAGATACATGAATGGGCAGGAAGAAAAGAGATACAGACCGTTAGAAAATAGGCGACAGGTTTAGATAGAGGCTCTGGATAGGCGCAGGCTTGGAGGGCCGAAGGGCCTGTTCCTGTGCTGTAATTATCTTTGTTCTTTGTTCAGCAAAGGTTCTTGATTTGATATGAAAAGTTGTTGAAGATGTGACGTGGTGAAAGTCAGATTATAAATTCAGTTCCATTAATTCTCACACTCACCCTCTCACTTTGTTTCAGCATCTGCAGTATTATTGTTCCCGGCACTATTACTGATTGCACTGGGCGGAATACCCATCCTCATAACGAACATTCAGGTAAGGTCAGAGTGTCTGATAAAGTAGGCAGTATAATCAGGGAGAACCACAATTCAAAGGGTCTGTACTGAGGGAGTGCTGCACTGTCGGAGGGTCAGTACTGAGGGAGTGCTGCACAGTCGGAGGGTCAGGACTGAGGGAGTGCTGCACAGTCGGAGGGTCAGGACTGAGGGAGTGCTGCACAGTCGGAGGGTCAGTACTAAGGGAGAGCTGCACAGTCGGAGGGTCAGGACTGAGGGAGTGCTGCACAGTCGGAGGGTCAGTACTGAGGGAGTGCTGCACTGTCCCAGGATCAGTACTGAGGGAGTGCTGCACCGTCGGAGGGTCAGTACTGAGGGAGTGCTGCACAGTCAGAGGGTCAGTACTGAGAAACTTCTGCACTGTCAGAGGGTCAGAACTGAGGGACGCTGCACTGTTGGAGGGTCAGTACTGAGGCAGTGCCGCACTGTTGGAGGGTCAGTACTGAGGGAATGCTGCACTTTCGGAGGGTCAGTACTGAGGGAATGCTGCACTTTCAGAGGGTCAGTACTGAAACAGTGCTGCACTGTCAGAGGTTCAGTACAGAGGAGATGCTGCACTGTCGGAGTGTCAGTACTGAGGGAGTGCCGCACTGTCCGAGGGTAAGTACTGAGGGAGTGCTGCACTGTTGGCGTGTCAGTGCTGAGGGAGTGCTGCACTGTCGGAGGGTCAGTGCTGAGGGAGTGCTGCACTGTCGGAGGGTCAGTAATGGGGGAGTGCCGCACTGTCAGAGCGTCAGTACTGAAACAGTGCTGCACTGTCCGAGGGTCAGTACTGAGGGAGTGCTGCACTGTCGGAGGGTAAGTAATGGGGGAGTGCCGCACTGTCGGAGGGTCAGTACTGAGGGAGTGCCGCACTGTCAGAGGGTCAGTCCTGAGGGAGTGCTGCACTGTCGGAGGGTCGGTACTAAGGGAGTGCAGCACTGTCGGAGGGTCAGTACTGAGGGAGTCTTGCACTGTCGGAATGTCAGTACTGAGGGAGTGCTGCACTGTCGGAGGGTCAGTACTGAGAGAGTGCTGCACTGTCGCAGGGTCATTACTGAGGGTGTGCTGCACTGTTGGCGTGTCAGTACTGAGGGAGTGCTGCACTGTCGGAGGGTCAGTACTGAGGTTGTGCTGCACTGTTGGCGTGTCAGTACTGAGGGTGTGCTGCACTGTCGGAGGGTCAGTACTGAGGTTGTGCTGCACTGTTGGCGTGTCAGTACTGAGGGAGTGCTGCACTGTCGCAGTGTCATTACTGAGGGATTGCTGCACTGTCAGTGGGTCAGTACTGAGGGAGTGCTGCACTGTCGGAGGGTCAGTACTGAGGGAGTGCTGCACTGTCAGAGGGTCAGTACTGAGGGAGTGCTGCATTGTCAGAGGGTCAGTACTGAGGGACTGCTGCACTGTTCGCAGGCCACTAATGAGGGTGTGCTGCACTGTCGGAGTGTCAGTATCGAGGTTGTGCTGCATTGTCAGAGGATTAGGACTGAGGGTGTGCTGCATTGTCGGAGGGTCAGTATGGGGGGAGTGCTGCACGGTTCGAGGGTTTGTCCTGAGCGTGTGCTGCAGTGGTGGCGGGTCAGTACAGAGGGAGTGCTGCACTGTCAGAGGGTCAGTAGTGAGGGAGTGCTGCACTGTCAGAGGGTCAGTACTGAGGGAGTGCTGCACTGTCGGAGGGTCTGTACTGAGGGAGTGCTGCACTGTCAGAGGGTCAGTACTGAGGGAGTGCTGCACTGTCAGAGGGTCAGTACTGAGGGAGCGCTGCACATTCGGAGGGTCAGTACTGAGAGAGTGCTGCACTGTTGGCGTGTCAGTACTGAGGGAGTGCTGCACTGTCGGAGGGTCAGTACTGAGGGAGTGCTGCACATTCGGAGGGTCAGTACTGAGGGAGTGCTGCACTGTTGGCGTGTCAGTACTGTGGGAGTGCTGCACTGTCAGAGGGTCAGTAGTGAGGGAGTGCTGCACTGTCAGAGGGTCAGTACTGAGGGAGTGCTGCACTGTCGGAGGGTCTGTACTGAGGGAGTGCTGCACTGTCAGAGGGTCAGTACTGAGGGAGTGCTGCACTGTCGGAGGGTCAGTACTGAGGGAGTGCTGCACTGTCAGAGGGTCAGTACTGAGGGAGTGCTGCACTGTCAGAGGGTCAGTACTGAGGGAGTGCTGCACTGTCAGCAGGTCACTAATGAGGGTGTGGTGCACTGTCGGAGTGTCAGTAGTGAGGGAGTGCTGCATTGTCGGAGGGTCAGTACTGAGGGAATGCTGCATTGTCAGAGGATTACGACTGAGGGAGTGTTGCACTGTCGGAGGGTCAGTAGTGAGGGAGTGCTGCATTGTCGGAGGGTCAGTACTGAGGGAATGCTGCACTGTCGGAGTGTCAGTATTGAGGGAGTGCTGCATTGTCAGAGGATTAGGACTGAGGGAGTGTTGCACTGTCGGAGGGTCAGTAGTGAGGGAGTGCTGCATTGTCGGAGGGTCAGTATGGGGGCAGTGCTGCACGGTTCGAGGGTTAGTCCTGAGCGTGTGCTGCAGTGGTGGCGGGTCAGTAAAGAGGGAGCGCTGCACTGTTGGACGGTCAGTACTGAGGGAGTACTGCACTGTCGCAGTGTCATTACTGAGGGTGTGCTGCACTGTCAGATGGTCAATACTGATGGAGTGCTGTGATGTCGGAGGTCAGTACTGAGGGAGTGCTGCACTGTCACAATGTCATTACTGAGGGAGTGCTGCACTGTCACAATGTCATTACTGAGGGAGTGCTGCACTGTCGGAGGGTCAATACTGATGGAGTGCTGTGATGTCGGAGGTCAGTACTGAGGGAGTGCTGCACTGTCGGAGGGTCAGTACTGAGGGACTCCTGCGCTTTCGGATGGTCAGTACTGAGGGAGTGCTGCACTGTCGCAGGATCAGTACTGGGGGAGTGCTGCACCGTCGGAGGGTTCGTACTGAACAATTGATGCACTGTCGCTGGGTCAGTATTGAGGGAGTGCTGCACTTTCGCAGGGTCAGTACTGAGGGAGTGCTGCACTGTCGCAGGGTTCGTACTGAACAAATGATGCACTGTCGCTGGGTCAGTATTGAGGGAGTGCTGCACAAGATGGAGCCTGGGCTTTTCTTACCCCGTACTTGTGCGTCTCAATACCATACCGGTTGTGATATCTGGGTGACTCAGCACAGGCCTGGATCTGAGCCTGGGTCTTTCCTGCTGCGTGTGTGTGTGACTCAGTACCGCACCGTGTGTGTGATCAGGTGAACGCAGCACTGACCCGAAACGTTAACTCTGCTTCTCTCTCCACAGATGGTGGCAGTCCTGCTGAGTATTTCCAGCATTTCTTGTTTGAACTCTGCACTGTGCCAACATCGAAGCCTTGGCCTTTACTGATCAGTGTGGGGGTCTCAGTACCATATCGGGTGCGATATCAGGCCTATCGCACCAGGCCTGAATCGAAGCCTGGGGCTTTCCTGCTGTGTGTGTGGGACTCAGTCCCTCACCGGTTATGAGATCAGTCTAACTTAGCACTCGGCGGGATTGGAACCTCGGCCTTTCCTGTTTGCTGCAGCCCAGCGACTGACAGTGGCTTCACCTGTTTGTAGGCACCCACAGTGCAGCACTGTTCTTGTTCCATCCAAAATTGCCTCAAATTGGATCCTAAAGTGTTTTAGAAACAAGGGTAATGGTTGATCTATGTTTTTGTACCTGCAAGGCTGTTAGCACTGGGGGTTTTGTAGAGCTCAGTACTCAGTCCATAGATTTTTGCAGTTTGTATTCATAATTTGGACTCAAATGTAGGAGGAATTTTTGCAGATGACTTAGTTGTATTGTCACTGGTCTAGTAACCTCGAGATCCAGGGTATTACTGTGTGGACATGGGTTCAAATCCCACCACAGCAGATGGTGGAATTTGAATTTAATTAATAAATCTGGAATTAAAGCTAGTCTAATGATGGCCATGAAACCATTGTCGATTGTTGTCCAAACCCATCTGGTTCACTAATGTCCTTCAGGGAAGGAAATCTGCTGTCCTTACCTCGTCTGGCCGACATGTGGCTCCAGACCCACAGCAATGTGGTTGACTCTCAAATGGAGAATCTAACTGCTGCAAAGACAATAAAGAATGAAACCAGACGGACCACCCGGCATTGACCTAGGTTCCCCTCCAAGTCACACACCATCCTGACTTGGAACTATATCACCGTTCCTTCACTGTCGCTGGGTCAAAATCATGGAACTCCCTTCCTAACAGCACTGTGGGTGTACCTACCCCACATGGACTGCAGCGGTTCAAGAAGGCAGCTCACCACCACCTTCTCAAGGGCAATTAGGGATGGACAATAAATGCTGGCGTGGCCGGTGACGCCTACATCCCAGGATCGAATAAAAAAAAAAAAATGAGGGGGAAGAGATTTCAAGTAATTAGTAGGATTAGAGAGGAGATGACTATGTATTTTTTTCACCCAAAGTGTAGTAGGGAGCTGGTACTCGCTTCCTGAAGGGTTGGTCAAGGCACAAACCCTCACCATATTTTAAGAAAAGTCCATGGATGCCTTCTGAAATGGATGAGGGACTTCAGTTCCGTGGATAGATTGGAGAAGCTGGGGTTGTTCTACATAGAGAAGAGAAAGTTGAGATGTGATTTGATCGAGGTGTTCAAAATTATGAGGGGTCTGGGACAGAGTAAATAGAGAGAAACTGTTCCCATTGGTGGAAGGAACCAGAACCAGGGGACACTGATTTAAGGTGATTGGCAAGAGAAGCAGAGTCGACATGAAGAAATGCACTGCCTGAGAGTGAGGTGGAGGCTGATTTAATCATCCTTTCAAAAGGGAATCTGAGAATTATCTGAAGAGAAAAATATTTGCATGGCTATGGGGAAAAGGTAGGGGAGTGGGGCTGGGCGAGTTGCTCTTGTAGAGAGTCAGCACAGATAAGATGGGCAGAACAGCCTCCTTCTGTGCTGTGACCATGCTATGATTCTAACCATTGTATCAGAGCGAGGCTACGGACCAGTTGTCGGAAGTTGTAATTAGACTGGGTCGTTAAAGTAAAGGCAAAATCCAGCGGGTGCTGGAAATCGGAAGTGAGAACAGGAAGTGTTCGAAATACTCAACAGGTCTGGCAGCAGCTATGGAGAGAGAAACAGAGTTTAATACTTCAGAATCTAACTGGGTAGCTCTTTGTTGACCAGCACAGACACGATAGGTTGAATGGACTCCTTCTGTGTCACAAATGTTCGATGATTCTATAATTCTATGTTCTGATCCGTAGGTTGGAAACTTATTTCGAAAGAGACGGTCGACAATTATCACCCTGTACCATGGAGCCTTTGACTCCTCAGCAGTCGTCTTTCTGCTTGTTAAGGTGAGAAAAGTGGATTCAAGTGTAATTTTCAAAAGGAAAGTGTAGTGTGGGTGGCATTAATTGGATAACTTTTTCAAAGAGCCAGTACAGACACAGTGGAGGCAGTGGTGTAGAGGATTCGTCACTGAACTAGTAACCCAGAGACACAGGGCATTTTTCTGGGAACATGGGTTCGAATCCCACCACGGCAGATGGTGGAATTTGAATTCAATTCATAAAAATAATGTGGAATTTAAACAAAAGTCATTCTAATAAAGGCTATGAAACCATTGGCGAGAGTCGCAAAAAGACATCTGGTTCCCTCATATCCTTCAGGGAAGGAAATCTGCCATCCTTACCTGGTCTGGCCTACATGTGCCTCCAGACCCACAGAAATCTAGTTGACTCTGAACTGGCCCAGCAAGCCACTCAGTTGTACCTAACCATCAAAATATTGATAAGGAATGAAACCGGACGGACCACCGGGCATCGACCCATGCCCCGGAAACAGCAAACCCAACACTGTCGACCCTGCAAAGTCCTCCTTACTAACATCTGGGGGCTTGTGCTAATGTTGGGAGAGCTGTCCCACAGACTAGTCAAGCAACAGCCTGACATAGTCATACTCACGGAATCATACCTTACAGACAATGTCCCAGAAACTACCATCACCATCCCTGGGTATGACCTGTCCCACCGGCAGGACAGACCTAAAAGAGGTAGTGCAGTGCAATGGTCTACAGTAGGGAGGGAGTTGCCCTGGGAGTCCTCAACGTCGACTCTGGACCCCATGAAGTCTCATGGCATCAGGTCAAACATGGGCAAAGAAACTTCCTACTGATTACCACCTACCGCCCTCCCTCAGCTGATGACTCAGTACTCCTCCATGTTGAACAGCACTTGGAGGAAGCACTGAGGGTGACAAGGGCACAGAATGTACTCTGGGTGGGGGACTTCAATGTCCATCACCAAGAGTGGCTCGGTAGCAACACTACTGACCGAGCTGGCCGAGTCCTAAAGGAAATAGCTGCTAGACTGGGTCTGCGGCAGGTGGTGGGGGAACCAACAAGAGGGAAAAACATACTTGACCTCGTCCTCACCAATCTGCCTGCCGCAGATACATCTGTCCATGATAGTATTGGTAGGAGTGACCACCGCACAGTCCTTGTGGAGATGAGGTTCGGTCCTCACATTGAGATACCCTCTATCGTGTTGTGTGGCACTACCACCGTGCTAAATGGGATAGATTTTGAACAGATCTAGCAATGCAAAACTGGGCATCCATGAGGCACTGTGGACCATCAGCAGCAGCAGAATTGTACTGAACCACGATCTGTAACCTCATGGCCCGGCATATTCCCCACTCTACCATTACCATCAAACAAGGAGAGTTTCAATGAAGAGTGCAGGAGGACATGCCAGGAGCAGCACCAGGCATACCTCAAAATGAAGTGTCAACCTGGTGAAGCTACAACACAGGACTACTTGCACGCCAAACTGCATAAGCAACATGCAATAGACAGAGCTAAGCGATCCCATACCCAATGGATCAGATCTAAGCTCTGCAGTCCTGCCACATCCAGCCGTGAACGGTGGTGGACAATTAAACAACTAACTGGAGGAGGTGGCTCCACAAATATCCCCATCCTCAATGATGGGGGAGCCCAGCACATCAATGCGAAAGATAAGACTGAAGCATTTGCAACAATCTTCAGCCAGAAGTGCCGAGTTGATGATCCATCTCGGCCTCCTCCTGAGGTCCCCAGCATCACAGACTTCAGCCAATTCGATTCACTCCCCATGATACCAAGAAACGACTGAAGGCACTGGATACTGCAAAGGCAATGGGCCCTGACAATATTCCGACAATAGTACTGAAGACCTGTGCTCCAGAACTTGCCATTCCCCGAGCCAAACTGTTCCAGTACAGCTACAACACTGGCATCTACCCTGCAATGTGGAAAATTGCCCAGGTATGTCCTGTACACAAAAAGCAGAGCAAGTCCAACCCGTCCAATTACCACACCATTAGTCTGGATTTCACATGGACTGCAGTGGTTCTAGAAGGCAGCTCACCACCACCTTCTCAAGGGCAATTAGGGATGGACAATAAATGCTGGCCTGGCCAGTGATGCCTATATCCCATGAATGAATTTAAAAAAAAGAGCAGTGCAAATTTTCTCCTGCTCTGCTTTTTTTTTAGAGATACAGCACTGAAACAGACCCTTCAGCCCACCGGGTCTGTGCCGACCATCAACCACCCATTTGTACTAATCCTACACTAATCCCATATTCCTACCACATCCTCACCTGTCCCTACATTCCCCTACCACCGACCTATACTAGGGGTAATTTATAATGGCCAATTTACCTATCAACCTGCAAGTCTTTTGGCTTGTGGGAGGAAACCGGAGCACCCGGAGGAAACCCACGCGGACACAGAGAGAACTTGCAAACTCCACACAGGCAGTACCCGGAATTGAACCCGGGTCGCTGGAGCTGTGAGGCTGCAGTGCTAACCACTGCGCCACTGTGCCACCCCTCTGCTATATCATGCTCAGATTTTAAAGCCGGATTGAGGGCCGATGATTCGAATCATCTTATAGAGCAGCTCAGTTTAGCTTAGTGCATCCCAGAAGGTGAAAGGTCAGTGTCTGAACTACTGACCCCACCCAGGGACACCACATCAGAGGAGGGAGCACTTTAGCACCTCTTTCCTGAGGGGGAGAATGTGAGAGGCAAAAGAGCGAGAGCCTTGGTTTTGGAGACAGAGGACGCTAAGGGGCGCCGGGTGGAAAGAGGGAGAACGTGAGAGAGGGAAGAGAGAGAGAGTGGAGCTGAAGAAGGAAGAGATAGGGAGAGAGCGAGGCAAGAGAAAAGGAGAGACATGGTGAGAGAGAGAAGTAGAGAGGGAGGTAGGGAGAATGGGAGCAGAGGGAAAGAGGCAGGGTGAGAGGAGAGGGTGAGAGAGGGAACACAGAGGGAGAGAGCGCGCAGAAAGGGAGCACAGAGGGAGCATAGATAGAGAGAAGGAGACAGGGAGAGAGGAAGAGGAGAGAGGGGCAGAGAGAGGGACCAGAAAGAGAGGGAGAGAGAAAGATATAGATTTTTTTAGATTTAGAGATACAGCACTGAAACTGGGCCTTCGGCTCACCGAGTCTGTGCCGACCATCAACCACCCATTTATACTAATCCTACACTAATCCCATATTCCTACCACATCCCCACCTGTCCCTATATTTCCCTACCACCTACCTATACTAGGGGCAATTTATAATGGCCAATTCACCGATCAACCTGCAAGTCTTTTGGCTGTGGGAGGAAACTGGAGCACCCAGAGGAAACCCACGCAGACACAGGGAGAACTTACAAACTCCACACAGGCAGTACCCAGAATCGAACCCGAGTCACTGGAGCTGTGAGGCTGCGGTGCGAACCACTGCGCCACTGTGTCGCAGGGAGAGGCGGAGGGAGAGATGGAGCAAATGGAGAGAGATGGATGGATCAGAGAGACAGGGAGCAGATAAGGGGAGAGGGAAAATGGAGAGAGACAGGGAGAGAAAAAACAGAGAGAGGTAGCAGAGAGAGAGACAGGGAGAGGGAGGAGAGATGGATCAGAGAGTCAGTGAGCAGAGAGGGAGAGAGTAAGAAAGAGAGAGATAGGGAGAGAGAGGGTGCACAGTGGCATAGAGAAAGAAAGGGAGAAAGCGAGAGGGATGTGAGAGAGAGGGAGCACACAGGGAAAGTGGGGGCAGGGGGAGAGCAGGAGCAGAGACAGAGAGACAGGGAGAGAGAGGGGAGAGAGGAGGATCACAGAGGGAGACTGGTAGAGATGGAGGACAGAGAGGGAACACAGAGAGAGGGGGGAAAGGGAGAGATGGAGAGAGAGAGGAGCAAGGGAGCAGAGAGAGAGTGGTTGCCACTGTGGGAGTAAGGGGGTGGAAGCGAGAGAAGGTGTGCAATGGATAGAGAGCGAGCAAAGAGAGAAGGAGACAGAGAGACAGGGTGTGAAAGAGAGGATGTCACTGTGGGAGAAGAGAGGGGAAAGTGTGAGAGTGGGTGCGGCAGAGAGAGATGGAGAGGAGAGAGACGGGAGGGAGAGGGAGAAAGGTAGAGAGGGGAGAGTGAGTGTGGGTGTACCAAGAGAGAGGGAGCAGAGAGAGGGGGCACGAGGGAGTGAGATAAAGTTTTGGGGAGACCGAGAGGTCAGACAAATGAGCATAGAGAGAGGGAGGTGTCCTGAGGGGGGGGAGGGGGAGAAGGAGAGTGTGAGTGCAGGGAGAGGGATGGAAAAGAGAGCGTGTTGGGAGAGAGACAGAGAGTGGAGGGTGGGTTTTACAGAGAGGGCCGAGAGAGGGAGGCGGGTGCGTTGTGGAGAGAGCAAAGAGGAAAGTGCGCAGGTCTGTGGTCAGGTGTGATCAGCTGTTAACATTTACCTCTTGTTTTATTCATCCCCCAACCCAACTCCCTGTAGCTTTTGTACGAGGCTGGCTTGTCTCTGATGTCCATGTTCCTCTTCATCAGCTGCCTCAGCTCCATCCACATCCTTCGCACGATCTTCCTCCTTCCCCGGAGACACATCCCCTACCCTCTACCGGAGGGGTACACCTATGGGTAAGTAGGAGAGGAGGCAGTTACAGGCTGGAACTGAATCGAGGGAACAGGGTGGGTTATATGCCAATGGGCTGCTCGATGGTCGTTTTGGTGCATCCGTGTCAGATATTGTACCTCTGCTCCACTGCAGTGTAAGGGTTTCTCACAGGCATGAGTAGCCATGTCTTTAATGGGCAGCCCTTGTCCCCAAGTATCTATCCCAGAAGGAGAGTGGGAGACTGGTGAAGCCATGGTATTGGGGTCTGAAGGAGTATGTAGGCATCGTGGTTGCAGCTGAAGGATCTGCAGTCGATGGTCGCAGACTACTTGTATGTTGATGAAATGGAAGCCGCCCTTCTTGTTGAAGACCACTGTCACCATGCAGCTGCAGGAAGCCGGCAGTAGCACCAAAGCTGATGGCCCTCTCGGCCGGACTATCTGGATCTGTTTGGTATCACACATAGTTCTCTTGAATAGGGAATTGGTCACCTTCTTGGTGCAGTGATCAGCCGCAGCCTGGGTGACACTACACATGTCCCCAGTGGATCCCTGAGAAGATCCTGATTTGTAGAAGTTGAGTGTTTCAGTGATCCTCAGGGCCGGGGGCATTGGGTGTCCAACAGAACCCATGGGTCTCAGCTCGCCCTGCCTGCAGCATGGCACATAAGGTGATGGCCTCCCTTGAGAGCCGTGGTCTGTACTGATACTGCCGCTCAGACATTTGCAGATAGTTGAGCCATTTCTGTTAGGCTTTCTCCCATGGACAGGTTCTACATTGAGTGGAGGACTGTTGTAATTTCCCTATGTGTGCTTCACCAGGTGTGAGCAGTCAGTGGCTGTCCTCTCGCTACTCCTGTCGCTGGTGCTGCTGTGAAATGATCTGTGCCTGGTCCTCCCTCCCTCTGCGCTACTCCTCCCCCGCCCCACGGGGACCATGAAGACTCCGTGGATCAGTCCTATGCTGATGTGTCTCTCCCCCTCTCATGCGTTGGCCCCCATGGAACCTTCCGCTTGCTTCTCCCTTTTGAACTCGTGTCACTGTCCCTTTGTGCCTGCCACCACACCCACCACAGATCCCACCCTTGTAGAACCTCTACCCGATGCCGCTCCTACCCTTGCACAACCACTAACCAATGCGGCTTCCACCTATTCAGCTCTTCTTGCCACTCAAGGGCAATTGCCTCCGCGCCTCACTCTTCCCCTTCGAGCCAATGGAGACCAGCAGTGGCCATTACTGGGATTGCAGCTGCCCGATGGGTGCGCATCAATAGCCCTGTTCCCTCAAATCCAGGTAAGTGGGGCCAGGTAGGCCCTGGAGATTGGGGCCATGGTGTTTGTGGGCAGGTGGTGCTGTTGCCCCGGTGGGCAACCATTGCCACCAGGGTGCCCTTCCATGGGTCATGGAATGCCAAAAAAGGAAGCCCCCACTGGAGCCCGCTAGGAGTCTGCAATGATGGTCTCCCCATGTGGTACTGGGGTACAGGTCGGGCGGCACAGTGGCGCAGTGGTTAGCACCGCAGCCTCACAGCTCCAGCGGCCTGGGTTCAGTTCTGGGTACTGCCTGCGCGGAGTTTGCAAGTTCTCCCTGTGACTGCGTGGGTTTTCGCCGGGTGCTCCGGTTTCCTCCCACAGCCAAAGACTTGCAGGGTGAATAGGTAAATTGGCCATTGTAAATTGCCCCTAGTGTAGGTAGGTAGTAGGAGAATTGAGGGAAGGTGGGGATGTGGTAGTGAATATGGGATTAATGTAGGATTAGTATAAATGGGTGGTTGTTGTTCAGCACAGACCCGGTGGGCCAAAGGGCCTGTTTCAGTGCTGTATCTCTAAATAAAATAAATAAGACCTACTTCACTACTGGCAAAAGGCCCATGGTGGCAGGAAGAGGCCCTTAACTGGTCATTTAAGTGGCTCATTTGGCTTCCAAACCTGGTGGCATTTCTGCTACTTTCCCACCATGGGGCAAATTGCATGATGGCAGGAAGACATTGGGTATGCCACGGCCACCCCCTGACGTCATTCTGTGCCATTTCGCCAGCCTTCCCACCTCCCAAACCCATCCTCTAGACGCTGGTAAAAGTCTGGTCTTTGTGCTTGAAATGTCTCATCGGATCTCCCGTATACCCCCTGTTCTAATGAAACAATTTGTATTAAAAGTTACAATTGGGTGCGGCCCTTAGTGAATAAATATTGCCTTGTTCTGACAGGTTCAGTTGTGAGAAGATTGGATTGCAATCGTTCTCCTTTGAGGAGGCAACTGTGAGCCAGAGGCAGCCACATCATGGAGGAGAAGCGAGGGAGGTTGCGAAAAATGAGAGACAGGAAAAGATGAAAGGAGACAGGGGAGAGAGTCTGGAAGTTGCAGAAGGAAACAGGGGCAAGAAACAAGAAGAAACGGAAGTGATTGATAGTGTGAATCCCCAGCCCAATGGGCCAGAAGGTGAGAGTATTTTCCACCACCACTTCCTCTTCCCTCCCTCCATCTCTCCCCCACTTCTGTCCTCATTTCTCCTCCCCTCGTCTGTCTCCTCTTCTCCTCCCTTGTCCGTATCTCCTCCCTCTCTGCTCTCCTCTATCACCTCCCTGCTTTCCCATACCCCTTTCTCCTCTTCCACTCCTTTTTAACCAGCTCTCCTTCCCCTTTTTGTAAATCCGCTCTTTATGCTTTTCCACTTTCCCATTTTCCCTCTGCCCTTCCCTCTCCCCTGCCTTCATTTCTCCCTTTATTCTCTAACCTTCCTGCTTCTACCCGTCCCCCCTCCCCTTCTCCCCATCTCCCTTATCCTTTCTGCTTTCCATTGCTCAGCCTTCTCCTTTCCAATTGCCCCTTCCCCTTCTCTCTAGTCCCAACAATTCCTATTCTCCCCCCTCCTCCTCCTCTTTTCCATTCAGGATCCTGGGCTTTCTTAACACAGACAGGGAGTTCAAATCAAGGATGCGATTGTTCAGCTTTTATGTGAAAAATAAATCGTTTCCAGTGGCTGGAGGGTCGGTAACCAGAGGGACACAATTTGAAGATAATCGGCAGAGGGACCAGAGGGGGAAATGAGAAGAGAAATGTTTTTTAACAAAGTGAGTTGTTGTGATCTGGAACGCTGTGTCTGAAAGGGCAGTGGAAGCAGATTCAATAGTAACTTTCTAAAGGGGGAATTGGAGAGATTCTTGAAGGGAAAAGCATTTGCAGGGCTAGTGAGAAAGAAGGGGAAAAGTGGGATTAATCAGATAGATACTTTCGAAGAGCGAGCACTGGCAGGACGGGTCAAATGGCCTCCTCCTGTGCTGTAAAGGGAGGCTATAGACTGTCGACTGCTCTGGTTAAAATAGTTCAGTGAAGTATCCATGTACCACAATACTTTTTCATGGACAATTCCTGCTCCGTTTAACTCCATGTTTCTCGTCCCCACCCGCGACAGACTCAGAAGGGACCGAGGAGGTGATTCCCTCTTTCAGGAGCTGCATCTTCTCCAAGATCTTCTTCACCCATCTGCTCTGGCTCTCCATCATTCTGCTCCGTCACAATCTCTTCATTGGCACGCTGAACCCCAGGCTCACCCTGCTCGCCAGCGGTGACACTGAACAAGGTAAGGGGGGCAGAAGGGAGACACTGATTATGGACGGGCTGAGGGCAGAAGAAGGGAGACAAGCAACGGGAAAGGGAGAGAGGAAAAGAAAGGGGGATTGTGTGAGGGGAGAAGAGAGAGAGAGAGAGAGAGGAGAATGAGATATGGGGAGAGAGAGCAGAAGAGAGGGAGGGACAGACAGAGGGAGAGGACAGATAGAGAGGATCAGAGGGAGAGGTGAGAGATTGGGGTAGACAGTTAGGAAGGTGAAGAAGGGAGGAAAGCATTGAAACATTGGAAGAGTGTAGACATCTTGATAGACATGGTGATTTGACCCCAAATGTTGGCATGCAAATGAGGTAGGTGCTTCCAGAGTAGGAAGAGAGAACAGCAGAGCTGAACACCTGACACAGTTCACTAAGGAAAACGACTTGGTTATTTTTACAGCCGGATGGTAAGGGGTGGTTAGGTGTATGGGTGCTTCCCACTGTTCAACCCCCAAGTGACCTCAGCAAGTGTTTTTGTTACTAGGTTTTTAACCCCTTATGTTTTATTTGTCAAATAAATAGACAACGACAGGTTTAAAACTGAGGATTAATGATTTATTGAACAATATACATCCCTGAAATTGTTACAACTGCACCTAAACAAACATTCACACACACACACACACACACACACACACACACACACACACACACACACACACACACACACACACACACACACACACACACACACACACACACACACACACACACACACACACACGTACTGGAGTAGCCATATAAATACCGTGGCTACAACAGCAGGTTAGAGGCTAGGAATCCTGTGGTGAGTAACTCACCTCCTGACTCTCCAAAGCCTGTTCACCATCTACAAGACACAAGTCAGGAGTGTGATGGAATACTCTCCACTTGCCTGGATGGGTGCAGCTGCAACAACACTCAAGAAGCTCGACACCATCCAGGACAAAGCAGCCCGCTTGATTGGCACCCCATCTACAAACATTCACTCCCTCCACCACCGACGCACAGTGGCAGCAGTGTGTACCATCTACAAGATGCACTGCAGCAATGCACCAAGGCTCCTTAGCCAGCACCTTCCAAACCCGTGACCTCTACCCACTAGAAGGACAAGAGCAGCAAATACATGGGAACATCACCACCTGCAAGTTCCCCTCCAAGTCACACACCATCCTGACTTGGAACTATATCACCGTTCCTTCACTGTCACTGGGTCAAAATCCTGGAAGTCCCTTCCTAACAGCACTGTGGGTGTACCTACCCCACATGGACTGCAGCGGTTCAAGAAGGCAGCTCACCACCACATTCTCAAGGGCAATGAGGGATGGGCAATAAATGCTGGCCTGGCCAGCGACGCCCACATCCCATGAATGAATTAAAAAAAAAGGTGTTTGGGGTTAACGGTAAACCTGTTGAATCTTCTCGAAGGTCAATTTCTCTTTTAAAGTTGCAGGCCTGTGTTAGTTGTAGATTTCTCCGGTAGTTGTTACTTCAGTCTGGAGACAGGGATCACTTCCAGTTCCCTGCTTAACAAGTTGAATTGCAGAAATCGGAGCAAGGCCCCTTATTTGGTTTTTGCTGAATCGCTCTCAGCTGGACAGGCTTTGCAGATGCTTGCTCTGATTTCCCTCTCTCTCCAGAGAGCTACATTTTAAGGTCAAACGTCTCTCACATGATGTGTCTGTTTGGAGATGCAGAGACCCCTCCCTGTGATGACCAGCAATGGCCCAGTATGTGGCTACTTTCCATCCTCTTTGCTTTAGAAGAACCCGTTCAATTCAAAAATGTCTCTTGATGGGTTCAGGATGGGTGTAATTGACACCTCTTAGCTTGGAACGTATCCTTTCGTCTTGAACTAACAGTGGGACAGTCTGAATATACAGGGCCAGGTTGGCAGCCATTCTCCAGCAAATCTGTCCACTTTATATCTGAAAAAATCAATTTTTATAACACTTCAGTTTGGGTTCTGTATTTTCAATTGCACTTCACGTGTGCATGGCAGTCATCCTGAATACACTCTTCAGACAACACCCAAGAAGCCTGTACACCTGGAAGAGTCCATGAGATGTTCACAGAAATCAAATAGATTATCTGATGATCAGTGAAAGACACAAGAACAGCTTCAATAATGACTTCACTTCCCCAGGTACAGACGTCAGTTCAGATAAATGTCTGCTTCTAATGAAGATAAAGATCAGACAGAAAATCCCGAACAGTGGCCCCATGAAGGATCAAACCGACTTAGACAGACTGAGGGAGGAAGCCGTGATGAAGAAGTACTAACAAGTGTGAAGCTTTACTTAAGGAAGGGACAGTGCAAGATCTTAGTGAGGAGGAAACAACAGAAAGGCATTGGGGAGGTTTAAACAGAGCATTAAGCACACAGTAACTGAGATGGTCGCTAAGAAAGAGAGGAGAAAACATCGAGACTAGTGATGATGGAGAAAAGGAGGCAGAAAATGAACAATGTCGACTATGACACAAATAGAATTACAGATGCGAGAAAACCAATGAAAAGTGGTAATGAAGACAGTGGCAAGGAAATAGAAGAACTGGAGAACAGGCATAATATGAGAGCATTGCATGAGAATGTTAAAGCACTGACACACTAGAAGAAAACAGCCACAAATCATGGCTGTATAAGGAGCAAGGAAGGTGAAATTCTCTTCCTAAAAAAGAGAGGGTAGAAAAACGATGGATAGTGTACATAAGTCAGATGTATGAGGATGCAGACAGAAGTGAATTGGTCCCACCAGAGGACCAGAGATATAGAGGCAGAAGTCAGTGCAGTGATCAAAAAGATGAAGGCAAAGAAAGCACCTGGAATCGACAACATACCAACAGAATGCCTGAAAGCCCTGAATAATGTTAACATTGGGATACTGGCAGGGTTCATACTTCTGGATGTTCTGCATAAAGTGTTTGTTAAGCCCCCAAATAAACCAAAAACCCCAGAGTGCACAGAGCACAGGACGATAAACCTCATGGGCCATGTGATGAAAATGATTTGAATAATTTTGGGAAGAAGTGAGCTGACAATAGAAGCAGAGAGAGATAAAAGTCAGTTAGAATTCAGACCAATGAAATTGATGAGAGCGCATCATTAACTTGAGAGTAGTCATCAAATGTTACCTGGAAGAGCAAAAAAAAAACAAACAACCTGTGTTTTATAGAGTGAGAAGGCATTTGATAGAGTCTACCATCAGAAAATAATGGAGTGTTTAAGCAAACTAGAAATTAACAGAAATGATAAAAGGAAAATTCAGAATCTATATTGGAAGCAATCAGTGGTGATGGAGCATAATAGCAGCTGGCAAGACAGTTCCCCAATCAAAGGGGGAGTGTGTTAGGACTGTGTTATGTCCCCATAACTGTCCATCCTGCACACTGAAGCTATTTACAGGGACATAGAAGATCGACCAGGTTTCAATATTGGTGGGTTAAGCATTAACAACTTGAGAAATGCGGATAAGACTGCAATGATTGTCGAGTCAGAAGAGGCACGACAGGAAATTGTGAACAAAGTGAATACGAGGAGTTTGGAATATGGATTCAGAATAAATGGAAAGGAAACCAAGACAATAGTGAGAAGCAGAGACCTAAACCCAAAGTGAAGATGGAAGTAAACGGACAAGTCCTTGAACATGTGAAAGGGTTTACATACCTTGGGCAGCTTATCCGAGATGATGGGAGATCTGATTGTGAGATCCAAAGGAGAATTGAGATAGCCAAGACTGGATTTGTCAGAACGAAGGACTTGTTAACATCAAAGAAACTGACCCCGAATCTTAGGGAAAGAATGCTGAGGTGTTACAGTTTGTCATCTATGTTGTATGTCTTGGAGAAACGGACAACAAATAAAGAGACTGTTGATAAGCTGAATGCATTCGAGACGTGGACATATCGGAGGATGGGAGACATGTCCTACACAGACAGAAAGACTAATGGGGAAGAGCTGGAAATGGCAGAAAATGGGAGAAAAGAGGAAATTAGTTCATAACATCAGATAGAGAAAGATGCAATATTTCAGTCACGTCATTAGAGCAGAAGGTAGACAGAGAATATTATTGGAAGGAAAAATTAATGGAAAACGTAGGAGAGGGTAGCAGAGAAAAAATGGATGATGGATAGAATGTACTGATTACAGTTGACCTGTGCAGAATGGGTAAGAACAGCACAGGACAGACTGAGGAGGAGATCCACGACAGTCAACCTTCTGGGAAGGCAATGACACCAATGAACGAGGGTGGGAGGGAGCGTGGGGCAGACATTATGAGTGAGGGTGAGATGGGAGAGGGAGTCACAGAGTGTGGGAAGAAATCAAGGGAAGAGCATGGTGGAGTGAGAGTGGGGAAGAGAGTGGGAGGAAAGAGACTGGGGAGACCAGATGGCGAGAGATTGTGGGAGAGCAGGGAGAGAGAGCTGGGAGAGGGTGAGAGCGAGCAGAAGCGGGAAAGAGAAGAGAGAAGGGAGAGAGGAAAAGGGCGACTGGTGGCGGAGAGAGGGCAGGAGAGAAAGGGAGAGCAAAATTGAGGGTGAGAGTGGAGGAGGGTGGAGATTGGGACAGAGATACATGAGGGGGTGATGACGGGGGGTCTTTGTGTCTGTCTGCCTGTGCGTGTCTCTGTCTAATGACCTGTCCGTTTTCCTTTGTGTCTGCCTGTCGATATGGCTCTTTGTCTGCCTGTGTTTGTATGTGTCTGTCTGTCCATACCTCTGACATTCTAGTTTTTTTTTTGCTTCCTATCTGTGTGTTTACCTCTATTTAAATCTGCTCCGAGACCATATCACAACCCACACTGAGACCTGTAACCCAATTCGCACTGAGACCCGAATCACAATCCAAATTGAGACCCGAATCACAATCCAAACTGAGACCTGTATCACAACCCACACTGAGACCTGAATCACAATCCACACTGAGACCTGTATCACAATTAACACTGAGACTATATACCAATCCACACTGCGACCCGTATCCCAATCCACACTGAGACTGTATCCCAATCCACACTGAGACCTGTACCCCAATCCACACTGAGACTGTATCACAATCCACACTGAGACCTGAATCCCAATCCACACTGAGACCTGAATCCCAATCCACACTGAGACTGTATCCCAATCCACACTGAGACCTGAATCCCAATCCACACTGAGACTATATACCAATCCACACTGAGACTGTATCCCAATCCACACTGAGACCTGAATCCCAATCCACACTGAGACTATATACCAATCCACACTGAGACTGTATCCCAATCCACACTGAGACTGTATCCCAATCCACACTGAGACTATATACCAATCCACACTGAGACTGTATCCCAATCCACACTGAGACCTGAATCCCAATCCACACTGAGACTGTATCCCAATCCACACTGAGACCTGAATCCCAATCCACACTGAGACTGTATCCCAATCAACACTGAGACTGTATCCCAATCCACACTGAGACCTGAATCCCAATCCACACTGCGACTGTATCCCAATCCACACTGAGACCTGAATCCCAATCCACACTGAGACTGTATCCCAATCCACACTGAGATCTGAATCCCAATCCACACTGAGACCTGAATCCCAATCCACACTGAGACTGTATCCCAATCCACACTGAGACTGTATCCCAATCCACACTGAGACTATATACCAATCCACACTGCGACCCGTATCCCAATCCACACTGAGACCTGAATCCCAATCCACACTGAGACTGTATCCCAATCCACACTGATACCTGTATCACAATCCACATGAGACTGTATGTCAATCCACACTGAGACTGTATCCCAATCCACACTGAGACTGTATCACAATCCACACTGAGACCTGTATCACAATCCACACTGAGACTGTATCCCAATCCACACTGAGACTGTATCCCAATCCACACTGAGACCTGAATCCCAATCCACACTGAGACTGTATCCCAATCCACACTGAGACCTGAATCCCAATCCACACTGAGACTGGATCCCAATCCACACTGAGACCTGTATCCCAATCCACACTGAGACTGTATCCCAATCCACACTGAGACCTGAATCCCAATCCAAACTGAGACTGTATCCCAATCCACACTGAGACCTGAATCCCAATCCACACTGAGACCTGAATCCCAATCCACACTGAGAATGTATCCCAATCCACACTGAGACCTGTATCACAATCCACACTGATACCTGTATCACAATCCACACTGAGACTGTATCCCAATCCACACTGAGACTATATACCAATCCACACTGAGACTGTATCCCGATGCACACTGAGACCTGAATCCCAATCCACACTGAGACTGTATCCCAATCCACACTGAGACCTGAATCCCAATCCACACTGAGACTGTATCCCAATCCACACTGAGACCTGAATCCCAATCCACACTGAGACCTGTATCACAATCCACACTGATACCTGTATCACAATCCACACTGAGACTGTATGTCAATCCACACTGAGACCTGTATCACAATCCACACTGAGACTGTATCCCAATCCACACTGAGACCTGAATCCCAATCTACACTGAGACTGTATCCCAATCCACACTGAGACCTGAATCCCAATCCACACTGAGACTGGATCCCAATCCACACTGAGACCTGAATCCCAATCCACACTGAGACTGGATCCCAATCCACACTGAGACCTGTATCACAATCCACACTGAGACTGTATGTCAATCCACACTGAGACTATATCCCAATCCACCCTGAGACTATATACCAATCCACACTGAGACTGTATCCCAATCCACACTGAGACTGTATCCCAATCCACACTGAGACCTGAATCCCAATCCACACTGAGACTGTATCCCAATCCACACTGAGACCTGAATCCCAATCCACACAGAGACTGGATCCCAATCCACACTGAGACCTGTATCCCAATCCACACTGAGACTGTATCCCAATCCACACTGAGACCTGAATCCCAATCCAAACTGAGACTGTATCCCAATCCACACTGAGACCTGAATCCCAATCCACACTGAGACCTGAATCCCAATCCACACTGAGAATGTATCCCAATCCACACTGAGACCTGTATCACAATCCACACTGATACCTGTATCACAATCCACACTGAGACTGTATCCCAATCCACACTGAGACTATATACCAATCCACACTGAGACTGTATCCCGATGCACACTGAGACCTGAATCCCAATCCACACTGAGACTGTATCCCAATCCACACTGAGACCTGAATCCCAATCCACACTGAGACTGTATCCCAATCCACACTGAGACCTGAATCCCAATCCACACTGAGACCTGTATCACAATCCACACTGATACCTGTATCACAATCCACACTGAGACTGTATGTCAATCCACACTGAGACCTGTATCACAATCCACACTGAGACTGTATCCCAATCCACACTGAGACCTGAATCCCAATCCACACTGAGACTGTATCCCAATCCACACTGAGACCTGAATCCCAATCCACACTGAGACCTGTATCACAATCCACAGCGATACCTGTATCACAATCCACACTGAGACTGCATGTCAATCCACACTGAGACCTGTATCCCAATCCACACTGAGACCTGAATCCCAATCCACACTGAGACTGTATCCCAATCCACACTGAGACCTGAATCCCAATCCACACTGAGACTGTATCCCAATCCACACTGAGACTATATACCAATCCACACTGAAACTGTATCACAATCCACACTGATACCTGTATCACAATCCACACTGAGACCTGTATCCCAATCCACACTGAGACTGTATCCCAATCCACACTGAGACCTGAATCCCAATCCACACTGAGACTGTATCCCAATCCACACTGAGACCTGTATCCCAATCCACACTGAGACTGTATCCCAATCCACACTGAGACCTGAATCCCAATCCACACTGAGACCTGTATCACAATCCACACTGATACCTGTATCACAATCCACACTGAGGCCTGTATCCCAATTCACACTGAGACCTGTATCCCAATCCACACTGAGACCTGTATCCCAATCCACACTGAGACCTGAATCCCAATCCACACTGAGACCTGTATCACAATCCACACTGATACCTGTATCACAATCCACACTGAGACTGTATCACAATCCACACTGAGACTGTATCACAATCCACACTGAGACCTGTATCCCAATCCACACTGAGACCTGAATCCCAATCCACACTGAGACCTGAATCCCAATCCACACTGAGACTGTATCCCAATCCACACTGATACCTGTATCACAATCCACACTGAGACTGTATCAAAATCCACACTGAGACTGTATGTCAATCCACACTGAGACCTGTATCACAATCCACACTGAGACCTGTATCACAACCCACACTGATACCTGTATCACAACCCACACTGAGACATGTATCACAATCCACACTGAGACTATATACCAATCCACACTGAGACCTGAATCCCAATCCACACTGAGACTGTATCACAATCCACACTGAGACTGTATCAAAATCCACACTGAGACTGTATGTCAATCCACACTGAGACCTGTATCACAATCCACACTGAGACCTGTATCACAATCCACACTGAGACCTGTATCACAACCCACACTGATACCTGTATCACAACCCACACTGAGACATGTATCACAATCCACACTGAGACTATATACCAATCCACACTGATACCTGTATCACAACCCACACTGAGACATGTATCACAATTCACACTGATACCGGTATCACAATCCACACTGAGACTGTATCCCAATCCACACTGAGACCTGAATCCCAATCCACACTGAGACTGTATCCCAATCCACACTGAGACCTGAATCCCAATCCACACTGAGACTGTATCCCAATCCACACTGAGATCTGAATCCCAATCCACACTGAGACCTGAATCCCAATCCACACTGAGACTGTATCCCAATCCACACTGAGACTGTATCCCAATCCACACTGAGACTACATACCAATCCACACTGCGACCCGTATCCCAATCCACACTGAGACCTGAATCCCAATCCACACTGAGACTGTATCCCAATCCACACTGATACCTGTATCACAATCCACACTGAGACTGTATGTCAATCCACACTGAGACTGTATCCCTATCCACACTGAGACTATATACCAATCCACCCTGAGACTATATACCAATCCACACTGAGACTGTATCCCAATCCACACTGATACCTGTATCACAATCCACACTGAGACTGTATGTCAATCCACACTGAGACTGTATCCCTATCCACACTGAGACTATATACCAATCCACACTGAGACTGTATCCCAATCCACACTGAGACCTGAATCCCAATCCACACTGAGACTGGATCCCAATCCACACTGAGACCTGTATCCCAATCCACACTGAGACTGTATTCCAATCCACACTGAGACCTGAATCCCAATCCACACTGAGACTGTATCCCAATCCACACTGAGACCTGAATCCCAATCCACACTGAGACCTGAATCCCAATCCACACTGAGAATGTATCCCAATCCACACTGAGACCTGTATCACAATCCACACTGATACCTGTAACACGATCCACACTGAGACTGTATGTCAATCCACACTGAGACTGTATCCCAATCCACACTGAGACTGTATCCCAATCCACACTGAGACCTGTATCACAATCCACACTGATACCTGTATCACAATCCACACTGAGACTATATACCAATCCACACTGAGACTGTATCCCGATCCACACTGAGACCTGAATCCCAATCCACACTGAGACTGTATCCCAATCCACACTGAGACCTGTATCACAATCCACACTGAGACTGTATGTCAATCCACACTGAGACCTGTATCACAATCCACACTGAGACCTGAATCCCAATCCACACTGAGACTGTATCCCAATCCACACTGATACCTGTATCACAATCCACACTGAGACTATATGTCAATCCACACTGAGACCTGAATCCCAATCCACACTGAGACTGTATCCCAATCCACACTGAGACTGTATCCCAATCCACACTGAGACCTGAATCCCAATCCACACTGAGACTGTATCCCAATCCACACTGAGACCTGAATCCCAATCCACACTGAGACTGTATCCCAATCCACACTGAGATCTGAATCCCAATCCACACTGAGCCCTGAATCCCAATCCACACTGAGACTGTATCCCAATCCACACTGAGACTGTATCCCAATCCACACTGAGACTATATACCAATCCACACTGCGACCCGTATCCCAATCCACACTGAGACCTGAATCCCAATCCAGACTGAGACTGTATCCCAATCCACACTGAGACCTGAATCCCAATCCACACTGAGACTGTATCCCAATCCACACTGAGACCTGAATCCCAATCCACACTGAGACTGTATCCCAATCCACACTGAGACCTGAATCCCAATCCACACTGAGACTGTATCCCAATCCACACTGAGACCTGAATCCCAATCCACCCTGAGACCTGAATCCCAATCCACCCTGAGACTATATACCAATCCACACTGAGACTGTATCCGAATCCACACTGAGACTGTATCCCAATCCACACTGAGACCAGAATCCCAATCCACACTGAGACTGTATCCCAATCCACACTGAGACTGTATCCCAATCCACACTGAGACTGTATCCCAATCCACACTGAGACTGTATCCCAATCCACACTGAGACCTGAATCCCAATCCACACTGAGACTGTATCCCAATCCACACTGAGACCTGAATCCCAATCCACACTGAGACTGTATCCCAATCCACACTGAGATCTGAATCCCAATCCACACTGAGCCCTGAATCCCAATCCACACTGAGACTGTATCCCAATCCACACTGAGACTGTATCCCAATCCACACTGAGACTATATACCAATCCACACTGCGACCCGTATCCCAATCCACACTGAGACCTGAATCCCAATCCACACTGAGACTGTATCCCAATCCACACTGAGACCTGAATCCCAATCCACACTGAGACTGTATCCCAATCCACACTGAGACTGTATCCCAATCCACACTGAGACTATATACCAATCCACACTGAGACTGTATCCCAATCCACACTGAGACTGTATCCCAATCCACACTGAGACCTGAATCCCAATCCACACTGAGACTGTATCCCAATCCACACTGAGACCTGAATCCCAATCCACACTGAGACTGGATCCCAATCCACACTGAGACCTGTATCCCAATCCACACTGAGACTGTATCCCAATCCACAATGAGACCTGAATCCCAATCCACACTGAGACTGTATCCCAATCCACACTGAGACCTGAATCCCAATCCACACAGAGACTGGATCCCAATCCACACTGAGACCTGTATCCCAATCCACACTGAGACTGTATCCCAATCCACAATGAGACCTGAATCCCAATCCACACTGAGACTGTATCCCAATCCACAATGAGACCTGAATCCCAATCCACACTGAGACCTGAATCCCAATCCACACTGAGAATGTACCCCAATCCACACTGAGACCTGTATCACAATCCACACTGATACCTGTATCACAATCCAGACTGAGACTGTATGTCAATCCACACTGAGACTGTATCCCAATCCACACTGAGACTGTATCCCAATCCACACTGAGACCTGTATCACAATCCACACTGATACCTGTATCACAATCCACACTGAGACTGTATCCCAATCCACACTGAGACTATATACCAATCCACACTGAGACTGTATCCCGATGCACACTGAGACCTGAATCCCAATCCACACTGAGACTGTATCCCAATCCACACTGAGACCTGAATCCCAATCCACACTGAGACTGTATCCCAATCCACACTGAGACCTGAATCCCAATCCACACTGAGACTGTATCCCAATCCACACTGAGACCTGAATCCCAATCCACACTGAGACTGTATCCCAATCCACACTGAGACCTGAATCCCAATCCACACTGAGACCTGTGTCACAATCCACAGCGATACCTGTATCACAATCCACACTGAGACTGTATGTCAATCCACACTGAGACCTGTATCCCAATCCACACTGAGACCTGAATCCCAATCCACACTGAGACTGTATCCCAATCCACACTGAGACTATATACCAATCCACACTGAGACTATATACCAATCCACACTGAGACTGTATCACAATCCACACTGAGACTGTATCCGAATCCACACTGAGACTGTATCCCAATCCACACTGAGACCTGAATCCCTATCCACACTGAGACTGTATCCCAATCCACACTGAGACCTGAATCCCAATCCACACTGAGACTGGATCCCAATCCACACTGAGACCTGTATCCCAATCCACACTGAGACTGTATCCCAATCCACACTGAGACCTGAATCCCAATCCACACTGAGACTGTATCCCAATCCACAATGAGACCTGAATCCCAATCCACACTGAGACCTGAATCCCAATCCACACTGAGAATGTACCCCAATCCACACTGAGACCTGTATCACAATCCACACTGATACCTGTATCACAATCCAGACTGAGACTGTATGTCAATCCACACTGAGACTGTATCCCAATCCACACTGAGACTGTATCCCAATCCACACTGAGACCTGTATCACAATCCACACTGATACCTGTATCACAATCCACACTGAGACTGTATCCCAATCCACACTGAGACTATATACCAATCCACACTGAGACTGTATCCCGATGCACACTGAGACCTGAATCCCAATCCACACTGAGACTGTATCCCAATCCACACTGAGACCTGAATCCCAATCCACACTGAGACTGTATCCCAATCCACACTGAGACCTGAATCCCAATCCACACTGAGACTGTATCCCAATCCACACTGAGACCTGAATCCCAATCCACACTGAGACTGTATCCCAATCCACACTGAGACCTGAATCCCAATCCACACTGAGACCTGTGTCACAATCCACAGCGATACCTGTATCACAATCCACACTGAGACTGTATGTCAATCCACACTGAGACCTGTATCCCAATCCACACTGAGACCTGAATCCCAATCCACACTGAGACTGTATCCCAATCCACACTGAGACCTGAATCCCAATCCACACTGAGACTGTATCCCAATCCACACTGAGACTATATACCAATCCACACTGAAACTGTATCACAATCCACACTGAGACCTGTATCACAACCCACACTGAGACATGTATCACAATCCACACTGATACCTGTATCACAATCCACACTGAGACCTGTATCCCAATCCACACTGAGACTGTATCCCAATCCACACTGAGACCTGAATCCCAATCCACACTGAGACTGTATCCCAATCCACACTGAGACCTGTATCCCAATCCACACTGAGACTGTATCCCAATCCACACTGAGACCTGAATCCCAATCCACACTGAGACCTGTATCACAATCCACACTGATACCTGTATCACAATCCACACTGAGGCCTGTATCCCAATCCACACTGAGACCTGTATCCCAATCCACACTGAGACCTGTATCCCAATCCACACTGAGACCTGAATCCCAATCCACACTGAGACCTGTATCACAATCCACACTGATACCTGTATCACAATCAACACTGAGACTGTATCACAATCCACACTGAGACTGTATCACAATCCACACTGAGACCTGTATCCCAATCCACACTGAGACCTGAATCCCAATCCACACTGAGACCTGAATCCCAATCCACACTGAGACTGTATCCCAATCCACACTGATACCTGTATCACAATCCACACTGAGACTGTATCACAATCCACACTGAGACTGTATGTCAATCCACACTGAGACCTGTATCCCAATCCACACTGAGACCTGTATCCCAATCCACACTGAGACCTGAATCCCAATCTACACTGAGACCTGAAACCCAATCCACACTGATACCTGAATCCCAATCCACACTGAGACTATATACCAATCCACACTGAGACTGTATCCCAATCCACACTGAGACTGTATCCCAATCCACACTGAGACCTGAATCCCAATCCACACTGAGACTGTATCCCAATCCACACTGAGACCTGAATCCCAATCCACACTGAGACTGGATCCCAATCCACACTGAGACCTGTATCCCAATCCACACTGAGACTGTATCCCAATCCACACTGAGACCTGTATCCCAATCCACACTGAGACTGTATCCCAATCCACACTGAGACCTGAATCCCAATCCACACTGAGACTGTATCCCAATCCACACTGAGACCTGTATCACAATCCACACTGATACCTGTATCACAATCCACACTGAGACTGTATCCCAATCCACACTGAGACTATATACCAATCCACACTGAGACTGTATCCCGATGCACACTGAAACCTGAATCCCAATCCACACTGAGACTGTATCCCAATCCACACTGAGACCTGAATCCCAATCCACACTGAGACTGTATCCCAATCCACACTGAGACCTGAATCCCAATCCACACTGAGACTGCATCCCAATCCACACTGAGACCTGAATCCCAATCCACACTGAGACTGTATCCCAATCCACACTGAGACCTGAATCCCAATCCACACTGAGACCTGTGTCACAATCCACAGCGATACCTGTATCACAATCCACACTGAGACTGTATGTCAATCCACACTGAGACCTGTATCCCAATCCACACTGAGACCTGAATCCCAATCCACACTGAGACTGTATCCCAATCCACACTGAGACCTGAATCCCAATCCACACTGAGACTGTATCCCAATCCACACTGAGACTATATACCAATCCACACTGAAACTGTATCACAATCCACACTGAGACCTGTATCACAACCCACACTGAGACATGTATCACAATCCACACTGATACCTGTATCACAATCCACACTGAGACCTGTATCCCAATCCACACTGAGACTGTATCCCAATCCACACTGAGACCTGAATCCCAATCCACACTGAGACTGTATCCCAATCCACACTGAGACCTGTATCCCAATCCACACTGAGACTGTATCCCAATCCACACTGAGACCTGAATCCCAATCCACACTGAGACCTGTATCACAATCCACACTGATACCTGTATCACAATCCACACTGAGGCCTGTATCCCAATCCACACTGAGACCTGTATCCCAATCCACACTGAGACCTGTATCCCAATCCACACTGAGACCTGAATCCCAATCCACACTGAGACCTGTATCACAATCCACACTGATACCTGTATCACAATCCACACTGAGACTGTATCACAATCCACACTGAGACTGTATCACAATCCACACTGAGACCTGTATCCCAATCCACACTGAGACCTGAATCCCAATCCACACTGAGACCTGAATCCCAATCCACACTGAGACTGTATCCCAATCCACACTGATACCTGTATCACAATCCACACTGAGACTGTATCACAATCCACACTGAGACTGTATGTCAATCCACACTGAGACCTGTATCCCAATCCACACTGAGACCTGTATCCCAATCCACACTGAGACCTGAATCCCAATCTACACTGAGACCTGAAACCCAATCCACACTGAGACCTGAATCCCAATCCACACTGAGACTGTATCCCAATCCACACTGAGACTGTATCCCAATCCACACTGAGACTGTATCCCAATCCACACTGAGACTGTATCCCAATCCACACTGAGACTGTATCCCAATCCACACTGAGACTGTATCCCAATCCACACTGAGACTGTATCCCAATCCACACTGAGACCTGAATCCCAATCCACACTGAGACCTGAATCCCAATCTACACTGAGACCTGAAACCCAATCCACACTGAGACCTGAATCCCAATCCACCCTGAGACTATATACCAATCCACACTGAGACTGTATCCCAATCCACACTGAGACTGTATCCCAATCCACACTGAGACCTGAATCCCAATCCACACTGAGACTGTATCCCAATCCACACTGAGACCTGAATCCCAATCCACACTGAGACTGGATCCCAATCCACACTGAGACCTGTATCCCAATCCACACTGAGACTGTATCCCAATCCACACTGAGACCTGAATCCCAATCCACACTGAGACTGTATCCCAATCCACACTGAGACCTGAATCCCAATCCACACTGAGACCTGAATCCCAATCCACACTGAGAATGTACCCCAATCCACACTGAGACCTGTATCACAATCCACACTGATACCTGTATCACAATCCACACTGAGACTGTATGTCAATCCACACTGAGACTGTATCCCAATCCACACTGAGACTGTATCCCAATCCACACTGAGACCTGTATCACAATCCACACTGATACCTGTATCACAATCCACACTAAGACTGTATCCCAATCCACACTGAGACTATATACCAATCCACACTGAGACTGTATCCCGATGCACACTGAGACCTGAATCCCAATCCACACTGAGACTGTATCCCAATCCACACTGAGACCTGAATCCCAATCCACACTGAGACTATATCCCAATCCACACTGAGAACTGAATCCCAATCCACACTGAGACTGTATCCCAATCCACACTGAGACCTGAATCCCAATCCACACTGAGACTGTATCCCAATCCACACTGAGACCTGAATCCCAATCCACACTGAGACCTGTATCACAATCCACAGCGATACCTGTATCACAATCCACACTGAGACTATATATCAATCCACACTGAGACCTGTATCCCAATCCACACTGAGACCTGAATCCCAATCCACACTGAGACTGTATCCCAATCCACACTGAGACTGTATCCCAATCCACACTGAGACTATATACCAATCCACACTGAAACTGTATCACAATCCACACTGAGACCTGTATCACAACCCACACTGAGACATGTATCACAATCCACACTGATACCTGTATCACAATCCACACTGAGACCTGTATCCCAATCCACACTGAGACTGTATCCCAATCCACACTGAGACCTGAATCCCAATCCACACTGAGACTGTATCCCAATCCACACTGAGACCTGTATCCCAATCCACACTGAGACTGTATCCCAATCCACACTGAGACCTGAATCCCAATCCACACTGAGACCTGTATCACAATCCACACTGATACCTGTATCACAATCCACACTGAGACTGTATCCCAATCCACACTGAGACCTGTATCCCAATCCACACTGAGACCTGTATCCCAATCCACACTGAGACCTGAATCCCAATCCACACTGAGACCTGTATCACAATCCACACTGATACCTGTATCACAATCCACACTGAGACTGTATCACAATCCACACTGAGACTGTATCACAATCCACACTGAGACCTGTATCCCAATCCACACTGAGACCTGAATCCCAATCCACACTGAGACCTGAATCCCAATCCACACTGAGACTGTATCCCAATCCACACTGATACCTGTATCACAATCCACACTGAGACTGTATCACAATCCACACTGAGACTGTATGTCAATCCACACTGAGACCTGTATCCCAATCCACACTGAGACCTGTATCCCAATCCACACTGAGACCTGAATCCCAATCTACACTGAGACCTGAAACCCAATCCACACTGAGACCTGAATCCCAATCCACACTGAGACTATATACCAATCCACACTGAGACTGTATCCCAATCCACACTGAGACCTGTATCACAATCCACACTGAGACCTGTATCACAACCCACACTGATACCTGTATCACAACCCACACTGAGATATGTATCACAATTCACACTGATACCTGTATCACAATCCACACTGAGACTGTATCCCAATCCACACTGAGACCTGAATCCAAATCCACACTGAGACTGTATCCCAATCCACACTGAGACCTGAATCCCAATCCACACTGAGACTGTATCCCAATCCACACTGAGGTCTGAATCCCAATCCACACTGAGACCTGAATCCCAATCCACACTGGGACTGTATCCCAATCCACACTGAGACTGTATCCCAATCCACACTGAGACTATATACCAATCCACACTGCGACCCGTATCCCAATCCACACTGAGTCCTGAATCCCAATCCACACTGAGACTGTATCCCAATCCACACTGATACCTGTATCACAATCCACACTGAGACTGTATGTCAATCCACACTGAGACTATATACCAATCCACCCTGAGACTATATACCAATCCACACTGAGACTGTATCCCAATCCACACTGAGACTGTATCCCAATCCACACTGAGAACTGAATCCCAATCCACACTGAGACTGGATCCCAATCCACACTGAGACCTGAATCCCAATCCACACTGAGACTGTATCCCAATCCACACTGAGACCTGAATCCCAATCCACACTGAGACTGGATCCCAATCCACACTGAGACCTGTATCCCAATCCACACTGAGACTGTATCCCAATCCACACTGAGACCTGAATCCAAATCCACACTGAGACTGTATCCCAATCCACACTGAGACCTGAATCCCAATCCACACTGAGACCTGAATCCCAATCCACACTGAGAACGTATCCCAATCCACACTGAGACCTGTATCACAATCCACACTGATACCTGTATCACGATCCACACTGAGACTGTATGTCAATCCACACTGAGACTGTATCCCAATCCACACTGAGACTGTATCCCAATCCACACTGAGACCTGTATCACAATCCACACTGATACCTGTATCACAATCCACACTGAGACTATATACCAATCCACACTGAGACTGTATCCCGATCCACACTGAGACCTGAATCCCAATCCACACTGAGACTGTATCCCAATCCACACTGAGACCTGAATCCCAATCCGCACTGAGACTGTATCCCAATCCACACTGAGACCTGAATCCCAATCCACACTGAGACCTGAATCCCAATCCACACTGAGACTGTATCCCAATCCACACTGAGATCTGTATCACAATCCACACTGATACCTGTATCACAATCCACACTGAGACTGTATGTCAATCCACACTGAGACCTGTATCACAATCCACACTGAGACTGTATCCCAATCCACACTGAGACCTGAATCCCAATCCACACTGAGACTGTATCCCAATCCACACTGAGACCTGAATCCCAATCCACACTGAGACCTGTATCACAACCCACACTGATACCTGTATCACAATCCACACTGAGACTGTATGTCAATCCACACTGAGACCTGTATCCCAATCCACACTGAGACCTGAATCCCAATCCACACTGAGACTGTATCCCAATCCACACTGAGACCTGAATCCCAATCCACACTGAGACTGTATCCCAATCCACACTGATACCTGTATCACAATCCACACTGAGACTGTATGTCAATCCACACTGAGACTATATACCAATCCACCCTGAGACTATATACCAATCCACACTGAGACTGTATCCCAATCCACACTGAGACTGTATCCCAATCCACACTGAGAACTGAATCCCAATCCACACTGAGACTGGATCCCAATCCACACTGAGACCTGAATCCCAATCCACACTGAGACTGTATCCCAATCCACACTGAGACCTGAATCCCAATCCACACTGAGACTGGATCCCAATCCACACTGAGACCTGTATCCCAATCCACACTGAGACTGTATCCCAATCCACACTGAGACCTGAATCCAAATCCACACTGAGACTGTATCCCAATCCACACTGAGACCTGAATCCCAATCCACACTGAGACCTGAATCCCAATCCACACTGAGAACGTATCCCAATCCACACTGAGACCTGTATCACAATCCACACTGATACCTGTATCACGATCCACACTGAGACTGTATGTCAATCCACACTGAGACTATATACCAATCCACCCTGAGACTATATACCAATCCACACTGAGACTGTATCCCAATCCACACTGAGACTGTATCCCAATCCACACTGAGAACTGAATCCCAATCCACACTGAGACTGGATCCCAATCCACACTGAGACCTGAATCCCAATCCACACTGAGACTGTATCCCAATCCACACTGAGACCTGAATCCCAATCCACACTGAGACTGGATCCCAATCCACACTGAGACCTGTATCCCAATCCACACTGAGACTGTATCCCAATCCACACTGAGACCTGAATCCAAATCCACACTGAGACTGTATCCCAATCCACACTGAGACCTGAATCCCAATCCACACTGAGACCTGAATCCCAATCCACACTGAGAACGTATCCCAATCCACACTGAGACCTGTATCACAATCCACACTGATACCTGTATCACGATCCACACTGAGACTGTATGTCAATCCACACTGAGACTGTATCCCAATCCACACTGAGACTGTATCCCAATCCACACTGAGACCTGTATCACAATCCACACTGATACCTGTATCACAATCCACACTGAGACTATATACCAATCCACACTGAGACTGTATCCCGATCCACACTGAGACCTGAATCCCAATCCACACTGAGACTGTATCCCAATCCACACTGAGACCTGAATCCCAATCCGCACTGAGACTGTATCCCAATCCACACTGAGACCTGAATCCCAATCCACACTGAGACCTGAATCCCAATCCACACTGAGACTGTATCCCAATCCACACTGAGATCTGTATCACAATCCACACTGATACCTGTATCACAATCCACACTGAGACTGTATGTCAATCCACACTGAGACCTGTATCACAATCCACACTGAGACTGTATCCCAATCCACACTGAGACCTGAATCCCAATCCACACTGAGACTGTATCCCAATCCACACTGAGACCTGAATCCCAATCCACACTGAGACCTGTATCACAACCCACACTGATACCTGTATCACAATCCACACTGAGACTGTATGTCAATCCACACTGAGACCTGTATCCCAATCCACACTGAGACCTGAATCCCAATCCACACTGAGACTGTATCCCAATCCACACTGAGACCTGAATCCCAATCCACACTGAGACTGTATCCCAATCCACACTGAGACTATATACCAATCCACACTGAGACTGTATCACAATCCACACTGAGACCTGTATCACAACCCACACTGAGACATGTATCACAATCCACACTAATACCTGTATCACAATCCACACTGAGACCTGTATCCCAATCCACACTGAGACTGTATCCCAATCCACACTGAGACCTGAATAACAATCCACACTGAGACTGTATCCCAATCCACACTGAGACCTGTATCCCAATCCACACTGAGACTGTATCCCAATCCACACTGAGACCTGAATCCCAATCCACACTGAGACCTGTATCACAATCCACACTGATACCTGTATCACAATCCACACTGAGGCCTGTATCCCAATCCACACTGAGACCTGTATCCCAATCCACACTGAGACCTGTATCCCAATCCACACTGAGACCTGAATCCCAATCCACACTGAGACCTGTATCACAATGCACACTGATACCTGTATCACAATCCACACTGAGACTTTATCACAATCCACACTGAGACTGTATCACAATCCACACTGAGACCTGTATCCCAATCCACACTGAGACCTGAATCCCAATCCACACTGAGACCTGAATCCCAATACACACTGAGACTGTATCCCAATCCACACTGATACCTGTATCACAATCCACACTGAGACTGTATCACAATCCACACTGAGACTGTATGTCAATCCACACTGAGACCTGTATCCCAATCCACACTGAGACCTGTATCCCAATCCACACTGAGACCTGAACCCCAATCTACACTGAGACCTGAATCCCAATCCACACTGAGACTATATACCAATCCACACTGAGTCTGTATCCCAATCCACACTGAGACCTGTATCCCAATCCACACTGAGACCTGTATCACAACCCACACTGATACCTGTATCACAACCCACACTGAGAAATGTATCACAATCCACACTGAGACTATATACCAATCCACACTGAGACCTGTATCACAATCCACACTGAGACCTGTATCACAACCCACACTGAGACATGTATCACAATTCACACTGATACCTGTATCACAATCCACACTGAGACCTGTATCACAATCCACACTGAGACTGTATCACAATCCACACTGAGACCTGTATCACAATTCACATTGAGACCTGTATCACAACCCACACTGAGACATGTATCACAATCCACACTGAGACCTGTATCCCAATCCACACTGAGACCTGTATCACAACCCACACTGAGACATGTATCACAATCCACACTGAGACCTGTATCACAATCCACACTGAGACTGTATCACAATCCACACTGAGACCTGTATCACAACCCACACTGAGACTGTATCACAATCCACACTGAGACCTGTATCACAACCCACACTGAGACCTGTATCGCAATCCACACTGAGACCTGTATCACACCCCACACTGAGACATGTATCACAATCCACACTGAGACCTGTATCACAATCCACACTGAGACCGTATGTCAATCCACACTGAGACCTGTATCACAATCCACACTGAGACATGTATCACAATCCACACTGAGACTGTATCACAATCCACACTGAGACCTGTATCCCAATCCACACTGAGACTGTATCACAACCCACACTGAGACATGTATCACAACCCACACTGAGACATGTATCACAATCCACACTGAGACCTGTATCACAATCCACACTGAGACTGTATGTCAATCCACACTGAGACCTGTATCACAATCCACACTGAGACAGTATCACAATCCACACTGAGACCTGTATCACAATCCACACTGAGACCTGTATCACAATCCACACTGAGACCTGTATCACAACCCACACTGAGACATGTATCACAATCCACACTGATACCTGTATCACAATCCACACTGAGACTGTATGTCAATCCACACTGACACCTGTATCACAATCCACACTGCGACCCGTATCACAATCCACACTGAGACTGTATCACAATCCACACTGAGACGATATACCAATCCACACTGAGACCTGTATCACAACCCACACTGAGACATGTATCACAATCCACACTGATACCTGTATCACAATCCACACTGAGACTGTATGTCAATCCACACTGAGACCTGTATCACAATCCACACTGCGACCCGTATCCCAATCCACACTGAGACCTGTATCACAATCCACACTGAGACTATATACCAATCCACACTGAGACCTGTATCACAACCCACACTGAGACCTGTATCCCAATCCACACTGAGACTGTATCACAATCCACACTGAGACCTGAATCACAATCCACACTGAGACCTGTATCCCAATCCACACTGAGACCTGTATCCCAATCCACACTGAGACCTGTATCACAATCCACACTGAGACTGTATCACAATCCACACTGAGACCTGTATCACAATTCACATTGAGACCTGTATCACAACCCACACTGAGACATGTATCACAATCCACACTGAGACCTGTATCCCAATCCACACTGAGACCTGTATCACAACCCACACTGAGACATGTATCACAATCCACACTGAGACCTGTATCACAATCCACACTGAGACTGTATCACAATCCACACTGAGACCTGTATCACAATTCACATTGAGACCTGTATCACAACCCACACTGAGACATGTATCACAATCCACACTGAGGCCTGCATCACAATCCACACTGAGACCTGTATCACAACCCACACTGAGACCTGTATCGCAATCCACACTGAGACCTGTATCACAACCCACACTGAGACATGTATCACAATCCACACTGAGACCTGTATCACAATCCACACTGAGACTGTATGTCAATCCACACTGAGACCTGTATCACAATCCACACTGAGACATGTATCACAATCCACACTGAGACCTGTATCCCAATCCACACTGAGACTGTATCACAACCCACACTGAGCCATGTATCACAACCCACACTGAGACATGTATCACAATCCACACTGAGACCTGTATCACAATCCACACTGAGACTGTATGTCAATCCACACTGAGACCTGTATCACAATCCACACTGAGACTGTATCACAATCCACACTGAGACCTGTATCACAATCCACACTGAGACCTGTATCACAATCCACACTGAGACCTGTATCACAACCCACACTGAGACATGTATCACAATCCACACTGAGACCTGTATCACAATCCACACTGAGACTGTCTGTCAATCCACACTGAGACCTGTATCACAATCCACACTGAGACATGTATCACAATCCACACTGAGACCTGTATCCCAATCCACACTGAGACTGTATCACAACCCACACTGAGACATGTATCACAACCCACACTGAGACATGTATCACAATCCACACTGAGACCTGTATCACAATCCACACTGAGACTGTATGTCAATCCACACTGAGACCTGTATCATAATCCACACTGAGACTGTATCACAATCCACACTGAGACCTGTATCACAATCCACACTGAGACCTGTATCACAATCCACACTGAGACCTGTATCACAACCCACACTGAGACATGTATCACAATCCACTCTGATACCTGTATCACAATCCACACTGAGACTGTATATCAATCCACACTGACACCTGTATCACAATCCACACTGCGACCCGTATCACAATCCACACTGAGACTGTATCACAATCCACACTGAGACTATTTACCAATCCACACTGAGACCTGTATCACAACCCACACTGAGACATGTATCACAATCCACACTGATACCTGTATCACAATCCACACTGAGACTGTATGTCAATCCACACTGAGACCTGTATCACAATCCACACTGCGACCCGTATCCCAATCCACACTGAGACCTGTATCACAATCCACACTGAGACTATATACCAATCCACACTGAGACCTGTATCACAACCCACACTGAGACCTGTATCCCAATCCACACTGAGACTGTATCACAATCCACACTGAGACCTGAATCACAATCCACACTGAGACCTGTATCCCAATCCACACTGAGACCTGTATCCCAATCCACACTGAGACCTGTATCACAATCCAAACTGAGACTGTATCCCAATCCACACTGAGACCTGTATCACAATCCAAACTGAGACTGTAACCCAATCCACACTGAGACTGTATCACAATCCACACTGAGACCTGAATCACAATCCACACTGTGACCTGTATCACAATCCACACTGAGACCTGTATCACAATCCACACTGAGACTGTATGTCAATCCACAATGAGACCTGTATCACAATCCACACTGAGACCTGTATCCCAATCCACACTGAGACTGTATCACAATCCACACTGAGACCTGAATCACAATCCACACTGTGACTGTATCACAATCCACACTGAGACCTGTATCACAATCCACACTGAGACTGTATCACAATCCACACTGAGACTGTAGGTCAACCCGCACTGAGACTGTATCACAATCCACACTGAGACCTGAATCACAATCCACACTGTGACTGTATCACAATCCACACTGAGACCTGTATCACAATCCACACTGAGACCTGTATCCCAATCCACACTGAGACTGTATCACAATCCACACTGAGACCTGAATCACAATCCACACTGTGACTGTATCACAATCCACACTGAGACCTGTATCACAATCCACACTGAGACCTGTATCACAATCCACACTGAGACTGTATGTCAACCCACACTGAGACTGTATGTCAACCCACACTGAGACCTGTATCACAATCCACACTGAGACCTGTATCACAATCCACACTGAGACCTGTATCACACTCCACACTGAGACTGTATCACAATCCACACTGAGACCTGAATCACAATCCACACTGTGACTGTATCACAATCCACACTGAGACCTGTATCACAATCCACACTGAGACCTGTATCCCAATCCACACTGAGACTGTATCACAATCCACACTGAGACCTGAATCACAATCCACACTGTGACTGTATCACAATCCACACTGAGACCTGTATCACAATCCACACTGAGACATGTATCACAATCCACACTGATACCTGTATCACAATCCACACTGAGACTGTATGTCAATCCACACTGAGACCTGTATCACAATCCACACTGCGACCCGTATCCCAATCCACACTGAGACCTGTATCACAAAACACACTGAGACTATATACCAATCCACACTGAGACCTGTATCACAACCCACACTGAGACCTGTATCCCAATCCACACTGAGACCTGAATCCAAATCCACACTGAGACTGTATCCCAATCCACACTGAGACCTGAATCCCAATCCACACTGAGACCTGAATCCCAATCCACACTGAGAACGTATCCCAATCCACACTGAGACTGTATCACAATCCACACTGAGACCTGTATCACAATTCACATTGAGACCTGTATCACAACCCACACTGAGACATGTATCACAATCCACACTGAGGCCTGCATCACAATCCACACTGAGACCTGTATCACAACCCACACTGAGACCTGTATCGCAATCCACACTGAGACCTGTATCACAACCCACACTGAGACATGTATCACAATCCACACTGAGACCTGTATCACAATCCACACTGAGACTGTATGTCAATCCACACTGAGACCTGTATCACAATCCACACTGAGACATGTATCACAATCCACACTGAGACCTGTATCCCAATCCACACTGAGACTGTATCACAACCCACACTGAGCCATGTATCACAACCCACACTGAGACATGTATCACAATCCACACTGAGACCTGTATCACAATCCACACTGAGACTGTATGTCAATCCACACTGAGACCTGTATCACAATCCACACTGAGACTGTATCACAATCCACACTGAGACCTGTATCACAATCCACACTGAGACCTGTATCACAATCCACACTGAGACCTGTATCACAACCCACACTGAGACATGTATCACAATCCACACTGAGACCTGTATCACAATCCACACTGAGACTGTCTGTCAATCCACACTGAGACCTGTATCACAATCCACACTGAGACATGTATCACAATCCACACTGAGACCTGTATCCCAATCCACACTGAGACTGTATCACAACCCACACTGAGACATGTATCACAACCCACACTGAGACATGTATCACAATCCACACTGAGACCTGTATCACAATCCACACTGAGACTGTATGTCAATCCACACTGAGACCTGTATCATAATCCACACTGAGACTGTATCACAATCCACACTGAGACCTGTATCACAATCCACACTGAGACCTGTATCACAATCCACACTGAGACCTGTATCACAACCCACACTGAGACATGTATCACAATCCACTCTGATACCTGTATCACAATCCACACTGAGACTGTATATCAATCCACACTGACACCTGTATCACAATCCACACTGCGACCCGTATCACAATCCACACTGAGACTGTATCACAATCCACACTGAGACTATTTACCAATCCACACTGAGACCTGTATCACAACCCACACTGAGACATGTATCACAATCCACACTGATACCTGTATCACAATCCACACTGAGACTGTATGTCAATCCACACTGAGACCTGTATCACAATCCACACTGCGACCCGTATCCCAATCCACACTGAGACCTGTATCACAATCCACACTGAGACTATATACCAATCCACACTGAGACCTGTATCACAACCCACACTGAGACCTGTATCCCAATCCACACTGAGACTGTATCACAATCCACACTGAGACCTGAATCACAATCCACACTGAGACCTGTATCCCAATCCACACTGAGACCTGTATCCCAATCCACACTGAGACCTGTATCACAATCCAAACTGAGACTGTATCCCAATCCACACTGAGACCTGTATCACAATCCAAACTGAGACTGTAACCCAATCCACACTGAGACTGTATCACAATCCACACTGAGACCTGAATCACAATCCACACTGTGACCTGTATCACAATCCACACTGAGACCTGTATCACAATCCACACTGAGACTGTATGTCAATCCACAATGAGACCTGTATCACAATCCACACTGAGACCTGTATCCCAATCCACACTGAGACTGTATCACAATCCACACTGAGACCTGAATCACAATCCACACTGTGACTGTATCACAATCCACACTGAGACCTGTATCACAATCCACACTGAGACTGTATCACAATCCACACTGAGACTGTAGGTCAACCCGCACTGAGACTGTATCACAATCCACACTGAGACCTGAATCACAATCCACACTGTGACTGTATCACAATCCACACTGAGACCTGTATCACAATCCACACTGAGACCTGTATCCCAATCCACACTGAGACTGTATCACAATCCACACTGAGACCTGAATCACAATCCACACTGTGACTGTATCACAATCCACACTGAGACCTGTATCACAATCCACACTGAGACCTGTATCACAATCCACACTGAGACTGTATGTCAACCCACACTGAGACTGTATGTCAACCCACACTGAGACCTGTATCACAATCCACACTGAGACCTGTATCACAATCCACACTGAGACCTGTATCACACTCCACACTGAGACTGTATCACAATCCACACTGAGACCTGAATCACAATCCACACTGTGACTGTATCACAATCCACACTGAGACCTGTATCACAATCCACACTGAGACCTGTATCCCAATCCACACTGAGACTGTATCACAATCCACACTGAGACCTGAATCACAATCCACACTGTGACTGTATCACAATCCACACTGAGACCTGTATCACAATCCACACTGAGACATGTATCACAATCCACACTGATACCTGTATCACAATCCACACTGAGACTGTATGTCAATCCACACTGAGACCTGTATCACAATCCACACTGCGACCCGTATCCCAATCCACACTGAGACCTGTATCACAAAACACACTGAGACTATATACCAATCCACACTGAGACCTGTATCACAACCCACACTGAGACCTGTATCCCAATCCACACTGAGACCTGAATCCAAATCCACACTGAGACTGTATCCCAATCCACACTGAGACCTGAATCCCAATCCACACTGAGACCTGAATCCCAATCCACACTGAGAACGTATCCCAATCCACACTGAGACCTGTATCACAATCCACACTGATACCTGTATCACGATCCACACTGAGACTGTATGTCAATCCACACTGAGACTGTATCCCAATCCACACTGAGACTGTATCCCAATCCACACTGAGACCTGTATCACAATCCACACTGATACCTGTATCACAATCCACACTGAGACTATATACCAATCCACACTGAGACTGTATCCCGATCCACACTGAGACCTGAATCCCAATCCACACTGAGACTGTATCCCAATCCACACTGAGACCTGAATCCCAATCCGCACTGAGACTGTATCCCAATCCACACTGAGACCTGAATCCCAATCCACACTGAGACCTGAATCCCAATCCACACTGAGACTGTATCCCAATCCACACTGAGATCTGTATCACAATCCACACTGATACCTGTATCACAATCCACACTGAGACTGTATGTCAATCCACACTGAGACCTGTATCACAATCCACACTGAGACTGTATCCCAATCCACACTGAGACCTGAATCCCAATCCACACTGAGACTGTATCCCAATCCACACTGAGACCTGAATCCCAATCCACACTGAGACCTGTATCACAACCCACACTGATACCTGTATCACAATCCACACTGAGACTGTATGTCAATCCACACTGAGACCTGTATCCCAATCCACACTGAGACCTGAATCCCAATCCACACTGAGACTGTATCCCAATCCACACTGAGACCTGAATCCCAATCCACACTGAGACTGTATCCCAATCCACACTGAGACTATATACCAATCCACACTGAGACTGTATCACAATCCACACTGAGACCTGTATCACAACCCACACTGAGACATGTATCACAATCCACACTAATACCTGTATCACAATCCACACTGAGACCTGTATCCCAATCCACACTGAGACTGTATCCCAATCCACACTGAGACCTGAATAACAATCCACACTGAGACTGTATCCCAATCCACACTGAGACCTGTATCCCAATCCACACTGAGACTGTATCCCAATCCACACTGAGACCTGAATCCCAATCCACACTGAGACCTGTATCACAATCCACACTGATACCTGTATCACAATCCACACTGAGGCCTGTATCCCAATCCACACTGAGACCTGTATCCCAATCCACACTGAGACCTGTATCCCAATCCACACTGAGACCTGAATCCCAATCCACACTGAGACCTGTATCACAATGCACACTGATACCTGTATCACAATCCACACTGAGACTTTATCACAATCCACACTGAGACTGTATCACAATCCACACTGAGACCTGTATCCCAATCCACACTGAGACCTGAATCCCAATCCACACTGAGACCTGAATCCCAATACACACTGAGACTGTATCCCAATCCACACTGATACCTGTATCACAATCCACACTGAGACTGTATCACAATCCACACTGAGACTGTATGTCAATCCACACTGAGACCTGTATCCCAATCCACACTGAGACCTGTATCCCAATCCACACTGAGACCTGAACCCCAATCTACACTGAGACCTGAATCCCAATCCACACTGAGACTATATACCAATCCACACTGAGTCTGTATCCCAATCCACACTGAGACCTGTATCCCAATCCACACTGAGACCTGTATCACAACCCACACTGATACCTGTATCACAACCCACACTGAGAAATGTATCACAATCCACACTGAGACTATATACCAATCCACACTGAGACCTGTATCACAATCCACACTGAGACCTGTATCACAACCCACACTGAGACATGTATCACAATTCACACTGATACCTGTATCACAATCCACACTGAGACCTGTATCACAATCCACACTGAGACTGTATCACAATCCACACTGAGACCTGTATCACAATTCACATTGAGACCTGTATCACAACCCACACTGAGACATGTATCACAATCCACACTGAGACCTGTATCCCAATCCACACTGAGACCTGTATCACAACCCACACTGAGACATGTATCACAATCCACACTGAGACCTGTATCACAATCCACACTGAGACTGTATCACAATCCACACTGAGACCTGTATCACAACCCACACTGAGACTGTATCACAATCCACACTGAGACCTGTATCACAACCCACACTGAGACCTGTATCGCAATCCACACTGAGACCTGTATCACACCCCACACTGAGACATGTATCACAATCCACACTGAGACCTGTATCACAATCCACACTGAGACCGTATGTCAATCCACACTGAGACCTGTATCACAATCCACACTGAGACATGTATCACAATCCACACTGAGACTGTATCACAATCCACACTGAGACCTGTATCCCAATCCACACTGAGACTGTATCACAACCCACACTGAGACATGTATCACAACCCACACTGAGACATGTATCACAATCCACACTGAGACCTGTATCACAATCCACACTGAGACTGTATGTCAATCCACACTGAGACCTGTATCACAATCCACACTGAGACAGTATCACAATCCACACTGAGACCTGTATCACAATCCACACTGAGACCTGTATCACAATCCACACTGAGACCTGTATCACAACCCACACTGAGACATGTATCACAATCCACACTGATACCTGTATCACAATCCACACTGAGACTGTATGTCAATCCACACTGACACCTGTATCACAATCCACACTGCGACCCGTATCACAATCCACACTGAGACTGTATCACAATCCACACTGAGACGATATACCAATCCACACTGAGACCTGTATCACAACCCACACTGAGACATGTATCACAATCCACACTGATACCTGTATCACAATCCACACTGAGACTGTATGTCAATCCACACTGAGACCTGTATCACAATCCACACTGCGACCCGTATCCCAATCCACACTGAGACCTGTATCACAATCCACACTGAGACTATATACCAATCCACACTGAGACCTGTATCACAACCCACACTGAGACCTGTATCCCAATCCACACTGAGACTGTATCACAATCCACACTGAGACCTGAATCACAATCCACACTGAGACCTGTATCCCAATCCACACTGAGACCTGTATCCCAATCCACACTGAGACCTGTATCACAATCCACACTGAGACTGTATCACAATCCACACTGAGACCTGTATCACAATTCACATTGAGACCTGTATCACAACCCACACTGAGACATGTATCACAATCCACACTGAGACCTGTATCCCAATCCACACTGAGACCTGTATCACAACCCACACTGAGACATGTATCACAATCCACACTGAGACCTGTATCACAATCCACACTGAGACTGTATCAAAATCCACACTGAGACCTGTATCACAATTCACATTGAGACCTGTATCACAACCCACACTGAGACATGTATCACAATCCACACTGAGGCCTGCATCACAATCCACACTGAGACCTGTATCACAACCCACACTGAGACCTGTATCGCAATCCACACTGAGACCTGTATCACAACCCACACTGAGACATGTATCACAATCCACACTGAGACCTGTATCACAATCCACACTGAGACTGTATGTCAATCCACACTGAGACCTGTATCACAATCCACACTGAGACATGTATCACAATCCACACTGAGACCTGTATCCCAATCCACACTGAGACTGTATCACAACCCACACTGAGACATGTATCACAACCCACACTGAGACATGTATCACAATCCACACTGAGACCTGTATCACAATCCACACTGAGACTGTATGTCAATCCACACTGAGACCTGTATCACAATCCACACTGAGACTGTATCACAATCCACACTGAGACCTGTATCACAATCCACACTGAGACCTGTATCACAATCCACACTGAGACCTGTATCACAACCCACACTGAGACATGTATCACAATCCACACTGAGACCTGTATCACAATCCACACTGAGACTGTCTGTCAATCCACACTGAGACCTGTATCACAATCCACACTGAGACATGTATCACAATCCACACTGAGACCTGTATCCCAATCCACACTGAGACTGTATCACAACCCACACTGAGACATGTATCACAACCCACACTGAGACATGTATCACAATCCACACTGAGACCTGTATCACAATCCACACTGAGACTGTATGTCAATCCACACTGAGACCTGTATCATAATCCACACTGAGACATGTATCACAATCCACACTGAGACCTGTATCACAATCCACACTGAGACTGTATGTCAATCCACACTGAGACCTGTATCATAATCCACACTGAGACTGTATCACAATCCACACTGAGACCTGTATCACAATCCACACTGAGACCTGTATCACAATCCACACTGAGACCTGTATCACAACCCACACTGAGACATGTATCACAATCCACTCTGATACCTGTATCACAATCCACACTGAGACTGTATATCAATCCACACTGACACCTGTATCACAATCCACACTGCGACCCGTATCACAATCCACACTGAGACTGTATCACAATCCACACTGAGACTATTTACCAATCCACACTGAGACCTGTATCACAACCCACACTGAGACATGTATCACAATCCACACTGATACCTGTATCACAATCCACACTGAGACTGTATGTCAATCCACACTGAGACCTGTATCACAATCCACACTGCGACCCGTATCCCAATCCACACTGAGACCTGTATCACAATCCACACTGAGACTATATACCAATCCACACTGAGACCTGTATCACAACCCACACTGAGACCTGTATCCCAATCCACACTGAGACTGTATCACAATCCACACTGAGACCTGAATCACAATCCACACTGAGACCTGTATCCCAATCCACACTGAGACCTGTATCCCAATCCACACTGAGACCTGTATCACAATCCAAACTGAGACTGTATCCCAATCCACACTGAGACCTGTATCACAATCCAAACTGAGACTGTAACCCAATCCACACTGAGACTGTATCACAATCCACACTGAGACCTGAATCACAATCCACACTGTGACCTGTATCACAATCCACACTGAGACCTGTATCACAATCCACACTGAGACTGTATGTCAATCCACAATGAGACCTGTATCACAATCCACACTGAGACCTGTATCCCAATCCACACTGAGACTGTATCACAATCCACACTGAGACCTGAATCACAATCCACACTGTGACTGTATCACAATCCACACTGAGACCTGTATCACAATCCACACTGAGACTGTATCACAATCCACACTGAGACTGTAGGTCAACCGGCACTGAGACTGTATCACAATCCACACTGAGACCTGAATCACAATCCACACTGTGACTGTATCACAATCCACACTGAGACCTGTATCACAATCCACACTGAGACCTGTATCCCAATCCACACTGAGACTGTATCACAATCCACACTGAGACCTGAATCACAATCCACACTGTGACTGTATCACAATCCACACTGAGACCTGTATCACAATCCACACTGAGACCTGTATCACAATCCACACTGAGACTGTATGTCAACCCACACTGAGACTGTATGTCAACCCACACTGAGACCTGTATCACAATCCACACTGAGACCTGTATCACAATCCACACTGAGACCTGTATCACACTCCACACTGAGACTGTATCACAATCCACACTGAGACCTGAATCACAATCCACACTGTGACTGTATCACAATCCACACTGAGACCTGTATCACAATCCACACTGAGACCTGTATCCCAATCCACACTGAGACTGTATCACAATCCACACTGAGACCTGAATCACAATCCACACTGTGACTGTATCACAATCCACACTGAGACCTGTATCACAATCCACACTGAGACCTGAATCACAATCCACACTGTGACTGTATCACAACCCACACTGAGATCTGAATCACAATCCACACTGAGACCTGAATCACAATCCACACTGAGACTATATACCAATCCACACTGAGACCTGTATCACAATCCACATTGAGGCTGTATCACAATCCACACTGAGGCCTGTATCACAATCCACACTGAGACTGCATCACAATCCAAACTGAGACTGTATCACAATCCAAACTGAGACTGTATCACAATCCACACTGAGACCTGTATCACAATCCACACTGAGGCTGTATCACAATCCACACTGAGGCCTGTATCACATTCCACACTGAGGCTGTATCACAATCCACACTGAGCCCTGTATCACAATCCACACTGAGACCTGTATCACAGTCCACACTGAGAACTGTCTCACAATCCACACTGAGACCTGTCTCACATTCCACACTGAGACTGTATTACAATCAACACTGAGACTGTATCACAATCCACACTGAGACCTGTATCACAATCCACACTGAGACTGTATCACAATCCACACTGAGACCTGTATCCCAATCCACACTGAGACTGTATCACAACCCACACTGAGACATGTATCACAACCCACACTGAGACATGTATCACAATCCACACTGAGACCTGTATCACAATCCACACTGAGACTGTATGTCAATCCACACTGAGACCTGTATCACAATCCACACTGAGACAGTATCACAATCCACACTGAGACCTGTATCACAATCCACACTGAGACCTGTATCACAATCCACACTGAGACCTGTATCACAACCCACACTGAGACATGTATCACAATCCACACTGATACCTGTATCACAATCCACACTGAGACTGTATGTCAATCCACACTGACACCTGTATCACAATCCACACTGCGACCCGTATCACAATCCACACTGAGACTGTATCACAATCCACACTGAGACGATATACCAATCCACACTGAGACCTGTATCACAACCCACACTGAGACATGTATCACAATCCACACTGATACCTGTATCACAATCCACACTGAGACTGTATGTCAATCCACACTGAGACCTGTATCACAATCCACACTGCGACCCGTATCCCAATCCACACTGAGACCTGTATCACAATCCACACTGAGACTATATACCAATCCACACTGAGACCTGTATCACAACCCACACTGAGACCTGTATCCCAATCCACACTGAGACTGTATCACAATCCACACTGAGACCTGAATCACAATCCACACTGAGACCTGTATCCCAATCCACACTGAGACCTGTATCCCAATCCACACTGAGACCTGTATCACAATCCACACTGAGACTGTATCACAATCCACACTGAGACCTGTATCACAATTCACATTGAGGCCTGTATCACAACCCACACTGAGACATGTATCACAATCCACACTGAGACCTGTATCCCAATCCACACTGAGACCTGTATCACAACCCACACTGAGACATGTATCACAATCCACACTGAGACCTGTATCACAATCCACACTGAGACTGTATCACAATCCACACTGAGACCTGTATCACAATTCACATTGAGACCTGTATCACAACCCACACTGAGACATGTATCACAATCCACACTGAGGCCTGCATCACAATCCACACTGAGACCTGTATCACAACCCACACTGAGACCTGTATCGCAATCCACACTGAGACCTGTATCACAACCCACACTGAGACATGTATCACAATCCACACTGAGACCTGTATCACAATCCACACTGAGACTGTATGTCAATCCACACTGAGACCTGTATCACAATCCACACTGAGACATGTATCACAATCCACACTGAGACCTGTATCCCAATCCACACTGAGACTGTATCACAACCCACACTGAGACATGTATCACAACCCACACTGAGACATGTATCACAATCCACACTGAGACCTGTATCACAATCCACACTGAGACTGTATGTCAATCCACACTGAGACCTGTATCACAATCCACACTGAGACTGTATCACAATCCACACTGAGACCTGTATCACAATCCACACTGAGACCTGTATCACAATCCACACTGAGACCTGTATCACAACCCACACTGAGACATGTATCACAATCCACACTGAGACCTGTATCACAATCCACACTGAGACTGTCTGTCAATCCACACTGAGACCTGTATCACAATCCACACTGAGACATGTATCACAATCCACACTGAGACCTGTATCCCAATCCACACTGAGACTGTATCACAACCCACACTGAGACATGTATCACAACCCACACTGAGACATGTATCACAATCCACACTGAGACCTGTATCACAATCCACACTGAGACTGTATGTCAATCCACACTGAGACCTGTATCATAATCCACACTGAGACTGTATCACAATCCACACTGAGACCTGTATCACAATCCACACTGAGACCTGTATCACAATCCACACTGAGACCTGTATCACAACCCACACTGAGACATGTATCACAATCCACTCTGATACCTGTATCACAATCCACACTGAGACTGTATATCAATCCACACTGACACCTGTATCACAATCCACACTGCGACCCGTATCACAATCCACACTGAGACTGTATCACAATCCACACTGAGACTATTTACCAATCCACACTGAGACCTGTATCACAACCCACACTGAGACATGTATCACAATCCACACTGATACCTGTATCACAATCCACACTGAGACTGTATGTCAATCCACACTGAGACCTGTATCACAATCCACACTGCGACCCGTATCCCAATCCACACTGAGACCTGTATCACAAAACACACTGAGACTATATACCAATCCACACTGAGACCTGTATCACAACCCACACTGAGACCTGTATCCCAATCCACACTGAGACTGTATCACAATCCACACTGAGACCTGAATCACAATCCACACTGAGACCTGTATCCCAATCCACACTGAGACCTGTATCCCAATCCACACTGAGACCTGTATCACAATCCAAACTGAGACTGTATCCCAATCCACACTGAGACCTGTATCACAATCCAAACTGAGACTGTAACCCAATCCACACTGAGACTGTATCACAATCCACACTGAGACCTGAATCACAATCCACACTGTGACCTGTATCACAATCCACACTGAGACCTGTATCACAATCCACACTGAGACTGTATGTCAATCCACAATGAGACCTGTATCACAATCCACACTGAGACCTGTATCCCAATCCACACTGAGACTGTATCACAATCCACACTGAGACCTGAATCACAATCCACACTGTGACTGTATCACAATCCACACTGAGACCTGTATCACAATCCACACTGAGACTGTATCACAATCCACACTGAGACTGTAGGTCAACCCGCACTGAGACTGTATCACAATCCACACTGAGACCTGAATCACAATCCACACTGTGACTGTATCACAATCCACACTGAGACCTGTATCACAATCCACACTGAGACCTGTATCCCAATCCACACTGAGACTGTATCACAATCCACACTGAGACCTGAATCACAATCCACACTGTGACTGTATCACAATCCACACTGAGACCTGTATCACAATCCACACTGAGACCTGTATCACAATCCACACTGAGACTGTATGTCAACCCACACTGAGACTGTATGTCAACCCACACTGAGACCTGTATCACAATCCACACTGAGACCTGTATCACAATCCACACTGAGACCTGTATCACACTCCACACTGAGACTGTATCACAATCCACACTGAGACCTGAATCACAATCCACACTGTGACTGTATCACAATCCACACTGAGACCTGTATCACAATCCACACTGAGACCTGTATCCCAATCCACACTGAGACTGTATCACAATCCACACTGAGACCTGAATCACAATCCACACTGTGACTGTATCACAATCCACACTGAGACCTGTATCACAATCCACACTGAGACCTGAATCACAATCCACACTGTGACTGTATCACAACCCACACTGAGATCTGAATCACAATCCACACTGAGACCTGAATCACAATCCACACTGAGACTATATACCAATCCACACTGAGACCTGTATCACAATCCACATTGAGGCTGTATCACAATCCACACTGAGGCCTGTATCACAATCCACACTGAGACTGCATCACAATCCAAACTGAGACTGTATCACAATCCAAACTGAGACTGTATCACAATCCACACTGAGACCTGTATCACAATCCACACTGAGGCTGTATCACAATCCACACTGAGGCCTGTATCACATTCCACACTGAGGCTGTATCACAATCCACACTGAGGCCTGTATCACAATCCACACTGAGACCTGTATCACAGTCCACTCTGAGACCTGTCTCACAATCCACACTGAGACCTGTCTCACATTCCACACTGAGACTGTATTACAATCAACACTGAGACTGTATCACAATCCACACTGAGACCTGTATCACAATCCACACTGAGACTGTATCACAATCCACACTGAGACCTGTATCACAATCCACACTGAGACTGTATCACAATCCACACTGAGACCAGTATCACAATCCACACTGAGACTGCATCACAATCCACACTGAGACTGTATCACAATCCACACTGAGACTATATACCAATCCACACTGAGACCAGTATCACAATCCACACTGAGACTGTATCACAATCCACACTGAGATCTGAATCACAATCCACACTGAGACCTGTATCCCAATCCACACTGAGACTGTATCACAATCCACACTGAGACCTGAATCACAATCCACACTGAGACCTGAATCACAATCCACACTGTGACCTGTATCACAATCCACACTGAGACTGTATCACAATCCACACTGAGACTTTATCGCAATCCACACTGAGACTGTATCACAATCCAAACTGAGACTGTATGTCAATCCAAACTGAGACTGTATTACAATCCACACAGAGACTGTATCACAACCCACACTGAGACTGTATCACAATCCACACTGAGACCTGAATCACAATCCACACTGTGACTGTATCACAATCCACACTGAGACCTGTATCACAATCCACACTGAGACCTGTATCCCAATCCACACTGAGACTGTATCACAATCCACACTGAGACCTGAATCACAATCCACACTGTGACTGTATCACAATCCACACTGAGACCTGTATCACAATCCACACTGAGACCTGTATCACAATCCACACTGAGACTGTATGTCAACCCACACTGAGACTGTATGTCAACCCACACTGAGACCTGTATCACAATCCACACTGAGACCTGTATCCCAATCCACACTGAGACCTGTATCACACTCCACACTGAGACTGTATCACAATCCACACTGAGACCTGAATCACAATCCACACTGTGACTGTATCACAATCCACACTGAGACCTGTATCACAATCCACACTGAGACCTGTATCCCAATCCACACTGAGACTGTATCACAATCCACACTGAGACCTGAATCACAATCCACACTGTGACTGTATCACAATCCACACTGAGACCTGTATCACAATCCACACTGAGACCTGAATCACAATCCACACTGTGACTGTATCACAACCCACACTGAGACCTGAATCACAATCCACACTGAGACCTGAATCACAATCCACACTGAGACTATATACCAATCCACACTGAGACCTGTATCACAATCCACACTGAGGCTGTATCACAACCCACACTGAGACCTGCATCACAATCCACACTGAGACCTGAATCACAATCCACACTGAGACTATATACCAATCCACACTGAGACCTGTATCACATTCCACACTGAGGCTGTATCACAATCCACACTGAGGCCTGTATCACAATCCACACTGAGACCTGTATCACAATCCACACTGAGACCTGTCTCACAATCCACACTGAGACCTGTCTCACATTCCACACTGAGACTGTATTACAATCCTCACTGAGACCTGTATCACAATCCACACTGAGACCTGTATCACAATCCACACTGAGACCTGTATCACAATTCACATTGAGACCTGTATCACAATCCACACTGAGACTATATACCAATCCGCACTGAGACCAGTATCACAATCCACACTGAGACTGTATCACAATCCACACTGAGACCTGAATCACAATCCACACTGAGACCTGTATCCCAATCCACACTGAGACTGTATCGCAATCCACACTGAGACCTGAATCACAATCCACACTGAGACCTGAATCACAATCCACACTGTGACCTGTATCACAATCCACACTGAGACCTGTATCACAATCCACACTGAGACCTGTATCACAATCCACACTGAGACTGTATCACAATCCACACTGAGACCTGAATCACAATCCACACTGAGACCTGAATCACAATCCACACTGAGACCTGTATCACAATCCACACTGAGACTATATACCAATCCACACTGAGACCTGTATCACAATCCACACTGAGGCTGTATCACAATCCACACTGAGGCCTGTATCACAATCCACACTGAGACTGTATCACAATCCAAACTGAGACTGTATGACAATCCACACTGAGAATGTATCACAATCCACACTGAGACCTGTCTCACAATCCACACTGAGACCTGTCTCACATTCCACACTGAGACTGTATTACAATCCTCACTGAGACCTGTATCACAATCCACACTGAGACCTGTATCGCAATCCACACTGAGACCTGTATCACAATTCACATTGAGACCTGTATCACAATCCACACTGAGACCTGTATCACAATCCACACTGAGACTGTATCACAATCCACACTGGGACCTGTATCACAATCCACACTGAGACTGTATCACAATCCACACTGAGACCAGTATCACAATCCACACTGAGACTGCATCACAATCCACACTGAGACTGTATCACAATCCACACTGAGACTATATACCAATCCACACTGAGACCAGTATCACAATCCACACTGAGACTGTATCACAATCCACACTGAGACCTGAATCACAATCCACACTGAGACCTGTATCCCAATCCACACTGAGACTGTATCACAATCCACACTGAGACCTGAATCAAAATCCACACTGAGACCTGTATCACAATCCACACTGAGACTGTATCACAATCCACACTGAGACCTGTAACACAACCCACACTGAGACCTGTAACCCAATCCACCCTGAGACTATATCACAATCCACACTGAGACTGTATCACAATCCACACTGAGACCAGTATCACAATCCACACTGAGACTGTATCACAATCCAGACTGAGACTGTATCACAATCCACACTGAGACTGTCTCACAATCCACATTGAGACCTGTAGCACAATCCACACTTAGACCTGTATCACAATCCGCACTGAGACTGTATCACAATCCACACTGAGTCTGTATCCCAATCCACAATTAGACCTGTATCACAATCCATACTGAGACTGTATCACAATCCACACTGAGACTGTATCACAATCCAAACTGAGACTGTATGTCAATCCACACTGAAACTATATCACAATCCACACTGAGACTGTATCACAATCCACACTGAGACCAGTATCACAATCCACACTGAGACTGCATCACAATCCACACTGAGACTGTCTCACAATCCACATTGAGACCTGTAGCACAATCCACACTTAGACTGTATCACAATCCACACTGAGACTGTATCACAATCCACACTGAGTCTGTATTCCAATCCACACTTAGACCTGTATCACAATCCACACTGAGACTGTATCACAATCCACACTGAGACCTGTATCACAATCCACACTGAGTCTGTATTCCAATCCACACTGAGACCTGAATCACAATCCACACTGAGACTATATACCAATCCACACTGAGACCTGTATCACAATCCACACTGAGGCTGTATCACAATCCACACTGAGGCCTGTATCACAATCCACACTGAGACTGCATCACAATCCAAACTGAGACTGTATCACAATCCAAACTGAGACTGTATCACAATCCACACTGAGACCTGTATCACAATCCACACTGAGGCTGTATCACAATCCACACTGAGGCCTGTATCACATTCCACACTGAGGCTGTATCACAATCCACACTGAGGCCTGTATCACAATCCACACTGAGACCTGTATCACAATCCACACTGAGACCTGTCTCACAATCCACACTGAGACCTGTCTCACATTCCACACTGAGACTGTATTACAATCCTCACTGAGACCTGTATCACAATCCACACTGAGACCTGTATCACAATCCACACTGAGACCTGTATCACAATTCACATTGAGACCTGTATCACAATCAACACTGAGACTGTATCACAATCCACACTGAGACCTGTATCACAATCCACACTGAGACTGTATCACAATCCACACTGAGACCAGTATCACAATCCACACTGAGACTGTATCACAATCCACACTGAGACTATATACCAATCCACACTGAGACCAGTATCACAATCCACACTGAGACTGTATCACAATCCACACTGAGATCTGAATCACAATCCACACTGAGACCTGTATCCCAATCCACACTGAGACTGTATCACAATCCACACTGACACCTGAATCACAATCCACACTGAGACCTGAATCACAATCCACACTGTGACCTGTATCACAATCCACACTGAGACTGTATCACAATCCACACTGAGACTGTATCGCAATCCACACTGAGACTGTATCACAATCCAAACTGAGACTGTATGTCAATCCACACTGAGACTGTATTACAATCCACACAGAGACTGTATCACAACCCACACTGAGACTGTATCACAATCCACACTGAGACCTGAATCACAATCCACACTGTGACTGTATCACAATCCACACTGAGACCTGTATCACAATCCACACTGAGACCTGTATCCCAATCCACACTGAGAATGTATCACAATCCACACTGAGACCTGAATCACAATCCACACTGTGACTGTATCACAATCCACACTGAGACCTTTATCACAATCCACACTGAGACCTGTATCACAATCCACACTGAGACTGTATGTCAACCCACACTGAGACTGTATGTCAACCCACACTGAGACCTGTATCACAATCCACACTGAGACCTGTATCCCAATCCACACTGAGACCTGTATCACACTCCACACTGAGACTGTATCACAATCCACACAGAGACCTGAATCACAATCCACACTGTGACTGTATCACAATCCACACTGAGACCTGTATCACAATCCACACTGAGACCTGTATCACAATCCACACTGAGACTGTATGTCAACCCACACTGAGACTGTATGTCAACCCACACTGAGACCTGTATCACAATCCACACTGAGACCTGTATCCCAATCCACACTGAGACCTGTATCACACTCCACACTGAGACTGTATCACAATCCACACTGAGACCTGTATCACAATCCACACTGAGACTGTATGTCAACCCACACTGAGACTGTATGTCAACCCACACTGAGACCTGAATCACAATCCACACTGAGACTATATACCAATCCACACTGAGACCTGTATCACAATCCACACTGATGCTGTATCACAATCCACACTGAGGCCTGTATCACAATCCACACTGAGACTGCATCACAATCCAAACTGAGACTGTATCACAATCCAAACTGAGACTGTATCACAATCCACACTGAGACCTGTATCACAATCCACACTGAGGCTGTATCACAATCCACACTGAGACCTGTATCACAATCCACACTGAGACTGTATCACAATCCACACTGAGACCTGTATCACAATCCACACTGAGACCTGTATCACAATCCACACTGAGACTGTATCACAATCCACACTGAGACCTGTATCACAATCCACACTGAGACTGTATCACAATCCACACTGAGACCAGTATCACAATCCACACTGAGACTGCATCACAATCCACACTGAGACTGTATCACAATCCACACTGAGACTATATACCAATCCGCACTGAGACCAGTATCACAATCCACACTGAGACTGTATCACAATCCACACTGAGACCTGAATCACAATCCACACTGAGACCTGTATCCCAATCCACACTGAGACTGTATCGCAATCCACACTGAGACCTGAATCACAATCCACACTGAGACCTGAATCACAATCCACACTGTGACCTGTATCACAATCCACACTGAGACCTGTATCACAATCCACACTGAGACCTGTATCACAATCCACACTGAGACTGTATCACAATCCACACTGAGACCTGAATCACAATCCACACTGAGACCTGAATCACAATCCACACTGAGACCTGTATCACAATCCACACTGAGACTATATACCAATCCACACTGAGACCTGTATCACAATCCACACTGAGGCTGTATCACAATCCACACTGAGGCCTGTATCACAATCCACACTGAGACTGTATCACAATCCAAACTGAGACTGTATCACAATCCACACTGAGAATGTATCACAATCCACACTGAGACCTGTCTCACAATCCACACTGAGACCTGTCTCACATTCCACACTGAGACTGTATTACAATCCTCACTGAGACCTGTATCACAATCCACACTGAGACCTGTATCGCAATCCACACTGAGACCTGTATCACAATTCACATTGAGACCTGTATCACAATCCACACTGAGACCTGTATCACAATCCACACTGAGACTGTATCACAATCCACACTGGGACCTGTATCACAATCCACACTGAGACTGTATCACAATCCACACTGAGACCAGTATCACAATCCACACTGAGACTGCATCACAATCCACACTGAGACTGTATCACAATCCACACTGAGACTATATACCAATCCACACTGAGACCAGTATCACAATCCACACTGAGACTGTATCACAATCCACACTGAGACCTGAATCACAATCCACACTGAGACCTGTATCCCAATCCACACTGAGACTGTATCACAATCCACACTGAGACCTGAATCACAATCCACACTGAGACCTGTATCACAATCCACACTGAGACTGTATCACAATCCACACTGAGACCTGTAACACAACCCACACTGAGACCTGTAACCCAATCCACACTGAGACTATATCACAATCCACACTGAGACTGTATCACAATCCACACTGAGACCAGTATCACAATCCACACTGAGACTGTATCACAATCCAGACTGAGACTGTATCACAATCCACACTGAGACTGTCTCACAATCCACATTGAGACCTGTAGCACAATCCACACTTAGACCTGTATCACAATCCGCACTGAGACTGTATCACAATCCACACTGAGTCTGTATCCCAATCCACAATTAGACCTGTATCACAATCCATACTGAGACTGTATCACAATCCACACTGAGACTGTATCACAATCCAAACTGAGACTGTATGTCAATCCACACTGAAACTATATCACAATCCACACTGAGACTGTATCACAATCCACACTGAGACCAGTATCACAATCCACACTGAGACTGCATCACAATCCACACTGAGACTGTCTCACAATCCACATTGAGACCTGTAGCACAATCCACACTTAGACTGTATCACAATCCACACTGAGACTGTATCACAATCCACACTGAGTCTGTATTCCAATCCACACTTAGACCTGTATCACAATCCACACTGAGACTGTATCACAATCCACACTGAGACTGTATCACAATCCACACTGAGTCTGTATTCCAATCCACACTGAGACCTGAATCACAAGCCACACTGAGACTATATACCAATCCACACTGAGAACTGTATCACAATCCACACTGAGGCTGTATCACAATCCACACTGAGGCCTGTATCACAATCCACACTGAGACTGCATCACAATCCAAACTGAGACTGTATCACAATCCAAACTGAGACTGTATCACAATCCACACTGAGACCTGTATCACAATCCACACTGAGGCTGTATCACAATCCACACTGAGGCCTGTATCACATTCCACACTGAGGCTGTATCACAATCCACACTGAGGCCTGTATCACAATCCACACTGAGACCTGTATCACAATCCACACTGAGACCTGTCTCACAATCCACACTGAGACCTGTCTCACATTCCACACTGAGACTGTATTACAATCCTCACTGAGACCTGTATCACAATCCACACTGAGACCTGTATCACAATCCACACTGAGACCTGTATCACAATTCACATTGAGACCTGTATCACAATCAACACTGAGACTGTATCACAATCCACACTGAGACCTGTATCACAATCCACACTGAGACTGTATCACAATCCACACTGAGACCAGTATCACAATCCACACTGAGACGGTATCACAATCCACACTGAGACTATATACCAATCCACACTGAGACCAGTATCACAATCCACACTGAGACTGTATCACAATCCACACTGAGATCTGAATCACAATCCACACTGAGACCTGTATCCCAATCCACACTGAGACTGTATCACAATCCACACTGACACCTGAATCACAATCCACACTGAGACCTGAATCACAATCCACACTGTGACCTGTATCACAATCCACACTGAGACTGTATCACAATCCACACTGAGACTGTATCGCAATCCACACTGAGACTGTATCACAATCCAAACTGAGACTGTATGTCAATCCACACTGAGACTGTATTACAATCCACACAGAGACTGTATCACAACCCACACTGAGACTGTATCACAATCCACACTGAGACCTGAATCACAATCCACACTGTGACTGTATCACAATCCACACTGAGACCTGTATCACAATCCACACTGAGACCTGTATCCCAATCCACACTGAGAATGTATCACAATCCACACTGAGACCTGAATCACAATCCACACTGTGACTGTATCACAATCCACACTGAGACCTTTATCACAATCCACACTGAGACCTGTATCACAATCCACACTGAGACTGTATGTCAACCCACACTGATACTGTATGTCAACCCACACTGAGACCTGTATCACAATCCACACTGAGACCTGTATCCCAATCCACACTGAGACCTGTATCACACTCCACACTGAGACTGTATCACAATCCAGACTGAGACTGTATCACAATCCACACTGAGACTGTCTCACAATCCACATTGAGACCTGTAGCACAATCCACACTTAGACCTGTATCACAATCCGCACTGAGACTGTATCACAATCCACACTGAGTCTGTATCCCAATCCACAATTAGACCTGTATCACAATCCATACTGAGACTGTATCACAATCCACACTGAGACTGTATCACAATCCAAACTGAGACTGTATGTCAATCCACACTGAAACTATATCACAATCCACACTGAGACTGTATCACAATCCACACTGAGACCAGTATCACAATCCACACTGAGACTGCATCACAATCCACACTGAGACTGTCTCACAATCCACATTGAGACCTGTAGCACAATCCACACTTAGACTGTATCACAATCCACACTGAGACTGTATCACAATCCACACTGAGTCTGTATTCCAATCCACACTTAGACCTGTATCACAATCCACACTGAGACTGTATCACAATCCACACTGAGACTGTATCACAATCCACACTGAGTCTGTATTCCAATCCCCACTGAGACCTGAATCACAATCCACACTGAGACTATATACCAATCCACACTGAGACCTGTATCACAATCCACACTGAGGCTGTATCACAATCCTCACTGAGGCCTGTATCACAATCCACACTGAGACTGCATCACAATCCAAACTGAGACTGTATCACAATCCAAACTGAGACTGTATCACAATCCACACTGAGACCTGTATCACAATCCACACTGAGGCTGTATCACAATCCACACTGAGGCCTGTATCACATTCCACACTGAGGCTGTATCACAATCCACACTGAGGCCTGTATCACAATCCACACTGAGACCTGTATCACAATCCACACTGAGACCTGTCTCACAATCCACACTGAGACCTGTCTCACATTCCACACTGAGACTGTATTACAATCCTCACTGAGACCTGTATCACAATCCACACTGAGACCTGTATCACAATCCACACTGAGACCTGTATCACAATTCACATTGAGACCTGTATCACAATCAACACTGAGACTGTATCACAATCCACACTGAGACCTGTATCACAATCCACACTGAGACTGTATCACAATCCACACTGAGACCAGTATCACAATCCACACTGAGACTGTATCACAATCCACACTGAGACTATATACCAATCCACACTGAGACCAGTATCACAATCCACACTGAGACTGTATCACAATCCACACTGAGATCTGAATCACAATCCACACTGAGACCTGTATCCCAATCCACACTGAGACTGTATCACAATCCACACTGAGACTATATACCAATCCACACTGAGACCAGTATCACAATCCACACTGAGACTGTATCACAATCCACACTGAGATCTGAATCACAATCCACACTGAGACCTGTATCCCAATCCACACTGAGACTGTATCACAATCCACACTGACACCTGAATCACAATCCACACTGAGACCTGAATCACAATCCACACTGTGACCTGTATCACAATCCACACTGAGACTGTATCACAATCCACACTGAGACTGTATCGCAATCCACACTGAGACTGTATCACAATCCACACTGAGACTGTATGTCAATCCACACTGAGACTGTATTACAATCCACACAGAGACTGTATTACAACCCACACTGAGACTGTATCACAATCCACACTGAGACCTGAATCACAATCCACACTGTGACTGTATCACAATCCACACTGAGACCTGTATCACAATCCACACTGAGACCTGTATCCCAATCCACACTGAGAATGTATCACAATCCACACTGAGACCTGAATCACAATCCACACTGTGACTGTATCACAATCCACACTGAGACCTTTATCACAATCCACACTGAGACCTGTATCACAATCCACACTGAGACTGTATGTCAACCCACACTGAGACTGTATGTCAACCCACACTGAGACCTGTATCACAATCCACACTGAGACCTGTATCCCAATCCACACTGAGACCTGTATCACACTCCACACTGAGACTGTATCACAATCCACACTGAGACCTGAATCACAATCCACACTGTGACTGTATCACAATCCACACTGAGACCTGTATCACAATCCACACTGAGACCTGTATCACAATCCACACTGAGACTGTATGTCAACCCACACTGAGACTGTATGTCAACCCACACTGAGACCTGTATCACAATCCACACTGAGACCTGTATCCCAATCCACACTGAGACCTGTATCACACTCCACACTGAGACTGTATCACAATCCACACTGAGACCTGTATCACAATCCACACTGAGACTGTATGTCAACCCACACTGAGACTGTATGTCAACCCACACTGAGACCTGAATCACAATCCACACTGAGACTATATACCAATCCACACTGAGACCTGTATCACAATCCACACTGAGGCTGTATCACAATCCACACTGAGGCCTGTATCACAATCCACACTGAGACTGCATCACAATCCAAACTGAGACTGTATCACAATCCAAACTGAGACTGTATCACAATCCACACTGAGACCTGTATCACAATCCACACTGAGGCTGTATCACAATCCACACTGAGACCTGTATCACAATCCACACTGAGACTGTATCACAATCCACACTGAGACCTGTATCACAATCCACACTGAGACCTGTATCACAATCCACACTGAGACTGTATCACAATCCACACTGAGACCTGTATCACAATCCACACTGAGACTGTATCACAATCCACACTGAGACCAGTATCACAATCCACACTGAGACTGCATCACAATCCACACTGAGACTGTATCACAATCCACACTGAGACTATATACCAATCCACACTGAGACCAGTATCACAATCCACACTGAGACTGTATCACAATCCACACTGAGATCTGAATCACAATCCACACTGAGACCTGTATCCCAATCCACACTGAGACTGTATCACAATGCACACTGAGACCTGAATCACAATCCACACTGAGACCTGAATCACAATCCACACTGTGACCTGTATCACAATCCACACTGAGACTGTATCACAATCCACACTGAGACTGTATCGCAATCCACACTGAGACTGTATCACAATCCAATCTGAGACTGTATGTCAATCCACACTGAGACGGTATTACAATCCACACAGAGACTGTATCACAACCCACACTGAGACCTGAATCACAATCCACACTGTGACTGTATCACAATCCACACTGAGACCTGTATCACAATCCACACTGAGACCTGTATCCCAATCCACACTGAGACTGTATCACAATCCACACTGAGACCTGAATCACAATCCACACTGTGACTGTATCACAATCCACACTGAGACCTGTATCACAATCCACACTGAGACCTGTATCACAATCCACACTGAGACTGTATGTCAACCCACACTGAGACTGTATGTCAACCCACACTGAGACCTGTATCACAATCCACACTGAGACCTGTATCCCAATCCACACTGAGACCTGTATCACACTCCACACTGAGACTGTATCACAATCCACGCTGAGACCTGAATCACAATCCACACTGTAACTGTATCACAATCCACACTGAGACCTGTATCACAATCCACACTGAGACCTGTATCCCAATCCACACTGAGACTGTATCACAATCCACACTGAGACTATATACCAATCCACACTGAGACCAGTATCACAATCCACACTGAGACCTGTATCCCAATCCACACTGAGACCTGTATCACACTCCACACTGAGACTGTATCACAATCCACACTGAGACCTGTATCACAATCCACACTGAGACCTGTATCCCAATCCACACTGAGACCTGTATCACACTCCACACTGAGACTGTATCACAATCCACACTGAGACCTGTATCACAATCCACACTGAGACTGTATGTCAACCCACACTGAGACTGTATGTCAACCCACACTGAGACCTGAATCACAATCCACACTGAGACTATATACCAATCCACACTGAGACCTGTATCACAATCCACACTGAGGCTGTATCACAATCCACACTGAGGCCTGTATCACAATCCACACTGAGACTGCATCACAATCCAAACTGAGACTGTATCACAATCCAAACTGAGACTGTATCACAATCCACACTGAGACCTGTATCACAATCCACACTGAGGCTGTATCACAATCCACACTGAGACCTGTATCACAATCCACACTGAGACTGTATCACAATCCACACTGAGACCTGTATCACAATCCACACTGAGACCTGTATCACAATCCACACTGAGACTGTATCACAATCCACACTGAGACCTGTATCACAATCCACACTGAGACTGTATCACAATCCACACTGAGACCAGTATCACAATCCACACTGAGACTGCATCACAATCCACACTGAGACTGTATCACAATCCACACTGAGACTATATACCAATCCACACTGAGACCAGTATCACAATCCACACTGAGACTGTATCACAATCCACACTGAGATCTGAATCACAATCCACACTGAGACCTGTATCCCAATCCACACTGAGACTGTATCACAATGCACACTGAGACCTGAATCACAATCCACACTGAGACCTGAATCACAATCCACACTGTGACCTGTATCACAATCCACACTGAGACTGTATCACAATCCACACTGAGACTGTATCGCAATCCACACTGAGACTGTATCACAATCCAAACTGAGACTGTATGTCAATCCACACTGAGACTGTATTACAATCCACACAGAGACTGTATCACAACCCACACTGAGACTGTATCACAATCCACACTGAGACCTGAATCACAATCCACACTGTGACTGTATCACAATCCACACTGAGACCTGTATCACAATCCACACTGAGACCTGTATCCCAATCCACACTGAGACTGTATCACAATCCACACTGAGACCTGAATCACAATCCACACTGTGACTGTATCACAATCCACACTGAGACCTGTATCACAATCCACACTGAGACCTGTATCACAATCCACACTGAGACTGTATGTCAACCCACACTGAGACTGTATGTCAACCCACACTGAGACCTGTATCACAATCCACACTGAGACCTGTATCCCAATCCACACTGAGACCTGTATCACACTCCACACTGAGACTGTATCACAATCCACGCTGAGACCTGAATCACAATCCACACTGTGACTGTATCACAATCCACACTGAGACCTGTATCACAATCCACACTGAGACCTGTATGCCAATCCACACTGAGACTGTATCACAATCCACACTGAGACTATATACCAATCCACACTGAGACCAGTATCACAATCCACACTGAGACTGTATCACAATCCACACTGAGACCTGAATCACAATCCACACTGAGACCTGTATCCCAATCCACACTGAGACTGTATCACAATCCACACTGAGACCTGAATCACAATCCACACTGAGACCTGTATCACAATCCACACTGAGACTGTATCACAATCCACACTGAGACCTGTAACACAACCCACACTGAGACCTGTAACCCAATCCACACTGAGACTATATCACAATCCACACTGAGACTGTATCACAATCCACACTGAGACCAGTATCACAATCCACACTGAGACTGTATCACAATCCAGACTGAGACTGTATCACAATCCACACTGAGACTGTCTCACAATCCACATTGAGACCTGTAGCACAATCCACACTTAGACCTGTATCACAATCCGCACTGAGACTGTATCACAATCCACACTGAGTCTGTATCCCAATCCACAATTAGACCTGTATCACAATCCATACTGAGACTGTATCACAATCCACACTGAGACTGTATCACAATCCAAACTGAGACTGTATGTCAATCCACACTGAGACTATATCACAATCCACACTGAGACTGTATCACAATCCACACTGAGACCAGTATCACAATCCACACTGAGACTGCATCACAATCCACACTGAGACTGTCTCACAATCCACATTGAGACCTGTAGCACAATCCACACTTAGACTGTATCACAATCCACACTGAGACTGTATCACAATCCACACTGAGTCTGTATTCCAATCCACACTTAGACCTGTATCACAATCCACACTGAGACTGTATCACAATCCACACTGAGACTGTATCACAATCCACACTGAGTCTGTATTCCAATCCACACTGAGACCTGAATCACAATCCACACTGAGACTATATACCAATCCACACTGAGACCTGTATCACAATCCACACTGAGGCTGTATCACAATCCACACTGAGGCCTGTATCACAATCCACACTGAGACTGCATCACAATCCAAACTGAGAATGTATCACAATCCAAACTGAGACTGTATCACAATCCACACTGAGACCTGTATCACAATCCACACTGAGGCTGTATCACAATCCACACTGAGGCCTGTATCACATTCCACACTGAGGCTGTATCACAATCCACACTGAGGCCTGTATCACAATCCACACTGAGACCTGTATCACAATCCACACTGAGACCTGTCTCACAATCCACACTGAGACCTGTCTCACATTCCACACTGAGACTGTATTACAATCCTCACTGAGACCTGTATCACAATCCACACTGAGACCTGTATCACAATCCACACTGAGACCTGTATCACAATTCACATTGAGACCTGTATCACAATCAACACTGAGACTGTATCACAATCCACACTGAGACCTGTATCACAATCCACACTGAGACTGTATCACAATCCACACTGAGACCTGTATCACAATCCACACTGAGACTGTATCACAATCCACACTGAGACCAGTATCACAATCCACACTGAGACTGTATCACAATCCACACTGAGACTATATACCAATCCACACTGAGACCAGTATCACAATCCACACTGAGACTGTATCACAATCCACACTGAGATCTGAATCACAATCCACACTGAGACCTGTATCCCAATCCACACTGAGACTGTATCACAATCCACACTGACACCTGAATCACAATCCACACTGAGACCTGAATCACAATCCACACTGTGACCTGTATCACAATCCACACTGAGACTGTATCACAATCCACACTGAGACTGTATCGCAATCCACACTGAGACTGTATCACAATCCAAACTGAGACTGTATGTCAATCCACACTGAGACTGTATTACAATCCACACAGAGACTGTATCACAACCCACACTGAGACTGTATCACAATCCACACTGAGACCTGAATCACAATCCACACTGTGACTGTATCACAATCCACACTGAGACCTGTATCACAATCCACACTGAGACCTGTATCCCAATCCACACTGAGAATGTATCACAATCCACACTGAGACCTGAATCACAATCCACACTGTGACTGTATCACAATCCACACTGAGACCTTTATCACAATCCACACTGAGACCTGTATCACAATCCACACTGAGACTGTATGTCAACCCACACTGAGACTGTATGTCAACCCACACTGAGACCTGTATCACAATCCACACTGAGACCTGTATCCCAATCCACACTGAGACCTGTATCACACTCCACACTGAGACTGTATCACAATCCACACTGAGACCTGAATCACAATCCACACTGTGACTGTATCACAATCCACACTGAGACCTGTATCACAATCCACACTGAGACCTGTATCACAATCCACACTGAGACTGTATGTCAACCCACACTGAGACTGTATGTCAACCCACACTGAGACCTGTATCACAATCCACACTGAGACCTGTATCCCAATCCACACTGAGACCTGTATCACACTCCACACTGAGACTGTATCACAATCCACACTGAGACCTGTATCACAATCCACACTGAGACTGTATGTCAACCCACACTGAGACTGTATGTCAACCCACACTGAGACCTGAATCACAATCCACACTGAGACTATATACCAATCCACACTGAGACCTGTATCACAATCCACACTGAGGCTGTATCACAATCCACACTGAGGCCTGTATCACAATCCACACTGAGACTGCATCACAATCCAAACTGAGACTGTATCACAATCCAAACTGAGACTGTATCACAATCCACACTGAGACCTGTATCACAATCCACACTGAGGCTGTATCACAATCCACACTGAGACCTGTATCACAATCCACACTGAGACTGTATCACAATCCACACTGAGACCTGTATCACAATCCACACTGAGACCTGTATCACAATCCACACTGAGACTGTATCACAATCCACACTGAGACCTGTATCACAATCCACACTGAGACTGTATCACAATCCACACTGAGACCAGTATCACAATCCACACTGAGACTGCATCACAATCCACACTGAGACTGTATCACAATCCACACTGAGACTATATACCAATCCACACTGAGACCAGTATCACAATCCACACTGAGACTGTATCACAATCCACACTGAGATCTGAATCACAATCCACACTGAGACCTGTATCCCAATCCACACTGAGACTGTATCACAATCCACACTGAGACCTGAATCACAATCCACACTGAGACCTGAATCACAATCCACACTGTGACCTGTATCACAATCCACACTGAGACTGTATCACAATCCACACTGAGACTGTATCGCAATCCACACTGAGACTGTATCACAATCCAAACTGAGACTGTATGTCAATCAACACTGAGACTGTATTACAATCCACACAGAGACTGTATCACAACCCACACTGAGACTGTATCACAATCCACACTGAGACCTGAATCACAATCCACACTGTGACTGTATCACAATCCACACTGAGACCTGTATCACAATCCACACTGAGACCTGTATCCCAATCCACACTGAGACTGTATCACAATCCACACTGAGACCTGAATCACAATCCACACTGTGACTGTATCACAATCCACACTGAGACCTGTATCACAATCCACACTGAGACCTGTATCACAATCCACACTGAGACTGTATGTCAACCCACACTGAGACTGTATGTCAACCCACACTGAGACCTGTATCACAATCCACACTGAGACATGTATCCCAGTCCACACTGAGACCTGTATCACACTCCACACTGAGACTGTATCACAATCCACGCTGAGACCTGAATCACAATCCACACTGTGACTGTATCACAATCCACACTGAGACCTGTATCACAATCCACACTGAGACCTGTATCCCAATCCACACTGAGACTGTATCACAATCCACACTGAGACCTGAATCACAATCCACACTGTGACTGTATCACAATCCACACTGAGACCTGTATCACAATCCACACTGAGACCTGAATCACAATCCACACTGTGACTGTATCACAACCCACACTGAGACCTGAATCACAATCCACACTGAGACCTGAATCACAATCCACACTGAGACCTGTCTCACATTCCACACTGAGACTGTATTACAATCCTCACTGAGACCTGTATCACAATCCACACTGAGGCTGTATCACAACCCACACTGAGACCTGAATCACAATCCACACTGAGACCTGAATCACAATCCACACTGAGACTATATACCAATCCACACTGACACCTGTATCACATTCCACACTGAGGCTGTATCACAATCCACACTGAGGCCTGTATCACAATCCACACTGAGACCTGTATCACAATCCACACTGAGACCTGTCTCACAATCCACACTGAGACCTGTCTCACATTCCACACTGAGACTGTATTACAATCCTCACTGAGACCTGTATCACAATCCACACTGAGACCTGTATCACAATCCACACTGAGACCTGTATCACAATTCACATTGAGACCTGTATCACAATCCACACTGAGACTGTATCACAATCCACACTGAGACCTGTATCACAATCCACACTGAGACTGTATCACAATCCACACTGAGACCTGTATCACAATCCACACTGAGACTGTATCACAATCCACACTGAGACCAGTATCACAATCCACACTGAGACTGCATCACAATCCACACTGAGACTGTATCACAATCCACACTGAGACTATATACCAATCAGCACTGAGACCAGTATCACAATCCACACTGAGACTGTATCACAATCCACACTGAGACCTGAATCACAATCCACACTGAGACCTGTATCCCAATCCACACTGAGACTGTATCACAATCCACACTGAGACCTGAATCACAATCCACACTGTGACCTGTATCACAATCCACACTGAGACCTGTATCACAATCCACACTGAGACCTGTATCACAATCCACACTGAGACTGTATCACAATCCACACTGAGACCTGAATGACAATCCACACTGAGACCTGAATCACAATCCACACTGAGACCTGTATCACAATCCACACTGAGACTATATACCAATCCACACTGAGACCTGTATCACAATCCACACTGAGGCTGTATCACAATCCACACTGAGGCCTGTATCACAATCCACACTGAGACTGTATCACAATCCAAACTGAGACTGTATCACAATCCACACTGAGAATGTATCACAATCCACACTGAGACCTGTCTCACAATCCACACTGAGACCTGTCTCACATTCCACACTGAGACTGTATTACAATCCTCACTGAGACCTGTATCACAATCCACACTGAGACCTGTATCGCAATCCACACTGAGACCTGTATCACAATTCACATTGAGACCTGTATCACAATCCACACTGAGACCTGTATCACAATCCACACTGAGACTGTATCACAATCCACACTGGGACCTGTATCACAATCCACACTGAGACTGTATCACAATCCACACTGAGACCAGTATCACAATCCACACTTAGACTGTATCACAATCCACACTGAGACTGTATCACAATCCACACTGAGACTATATACCAATCCACACTTAGACCTGTATCACAATCCACACTGAGACTGTATCACAATCCACACTGAGACTGTATCACAATCCAAACTGAGACTGTATGTCAATCCACACTGAGACCTGTATTACAATCCACACAGAGACTGTATCACAATCCACACTGAGACTGTATCACAATCCACACTGAGACTGTATCACAATCCACATTGAGACTGTATCACAATCCACAATGAGACCTGTATCACAATCCACACTGAGACTGTATCACAATCCACACTGAGACCTGTAACACAACCCACACTGAGACCTGTAACCCAATCCACACTGAGACTATATCACAATCCACACTGAGACTGTATCACAATCCACACTGAGACCAGTATCACAATCCACACTGAGACTGTATCACAATCCACACTGAGACTGTATCACAATCCACACTGAGACCAGTATCACAATCCACACTGAGACTGCATCACAATCCACACTGAGACTGTCTCACAATCCACATTGTGACCTGTAGCACAATCCACACTTAGACTGTATCACAATCCGCACTGAGACTGTATCACAATCCACACTGAGTCTGTATCCCAATCCACACTTAGACCTGTATCACAATCCATACTCAGACTGTATCACAATCCACACTGAGACTGTATCACAATCCAAACTGAGACTGTATGTCAATCCACACTGAGACTATATCACAATCCACACTGAGACTGTATCACAATCCACACTGAGACTATATCACAATCCACACTGAGACTGCATCACAATCCACACTGAGACTGTCTCACAATCCACATTGAGACCTGTAGCACAATCCACACTTAGACTGTATCACAATCCACACTGAGACTGTATCACAATCCACACTGAGTCTGTATTCCAATCCACACTTAGACCTGTATCACAATCCACACTGAGACTGTATCACAATCCACACTGAGACTGTATCACAATCCAAACTGAGACTGTATGTCAATCCACACTGAGACTGTATTACAATCCACACAGAGACTGTATCACAATCCACACTGAGACTGTATCACAATCCACACTGAGACTGTATCACAATCCACATTGAGACTGTATCACAATCCACACTGAGACTGTATCACAATCCAAACTGAGACTGTATCACAATCCACACTGAGTCTGTATCCCAATCCACACTTAGACCTGTATCACAATCCACACTGAGACTGTATCGCAATCCACACTGAGACTGTATCACAATCCAAACTGAGACTGTATGTCAATCCACACTGAGACTGTATTACAATGCACACAGAGACTGTATCACAATCCACACTGAGACTATATCACAATCCACACTGAGACTGTATCACAATCCACACTGAGACCTGTATCACAATCCACACTGAGACTGTATCACAATCCACACTGAGACCTGTATCACAATCCACTCTGAGACTGTATCACAATCCACACTGAGACCAGTATCACAATCCACACTGAGACTGCATCACAATCCACACTGAGACTGTATCACAATCCACACTGTGACTATATACCAATCCACACTGAGACCAGTATCACAATCCACACTGAGACTGTATCACAATCCACACTGAGACCTGAATCACAATCCACACTGAGACCTGTATCCCAATCCACACTGAGACTGTATCACAATCCACACTGAGACCTGAATCACAATCCACACTGAGACCTGTATCACAATCCACACTGAGACTGTATCACAATCCACACTGAGACCTGTAACACAACCCACACTGAGACCTGTAACCCAATCCACACTGAGACTATATCACAATCCACACTGAGACTGTATCACAATCCACACTGAGACCAGTATCACAATCCACACTGAGACTGTATCACAATCCACACTGAGACTGTATCACAATCCACACTGAGACCAGTATCACAATCCACACTGAGACTGCATCACAATCCACACTGAGACTGTCTTTCAATCCACTTTGAGACCTGTAGCACAATCCACACTTAGACTGTATCACAATCCACACTGAGACTGTATCACAATCCACACTGAGTCTGTATCCCAATCCACACTTAGACCTGTATCACAATCCACACTGAGACTGTATCACAATCCACACTGAGACTGTATCACAATCCACACTGAGTCTGTATCCCAATCCACACTTAGACCTGTATCACAATCCACACTGAGACTGTATCACAATCCACACTGAGACTATATCACAATCCACACTGAGACTGTATCACAATCCACACTGAGACTGTCTCACAATCCACATTGAGACCTGTAGCACAATCCACACTTAGACTGTATCACAATCCACACTGAGACTGTATCACAATCCACACTGAGTCTGTATTCCAATCCACACTTAGACCTGTATCACAATCCACACTGAGACTGTATCACAATCCACACTGAGACTGTATCACAATCCAAACTGAGACTGTATATCAATCCACACTGAGACTGTATCACAATCCACACAGAGACTGTATCACAATCCACACTGAGACTGTATCACAATCCACACTGAGACTGTATCACAATCCACATTGAGACTGTATCACAATCCACACTGAGACTGTATCACAATCCACACTGAGACTGTATCACAATCCACACTGAGTCTGTATCCCAATCCACACTTAGACCTGTATCACAATCCACACTGAGACTGTATCACAATCCACACTGAGACTGTATCACAATCCAAAGTGAGACTGTATGTCAATCCACACTGTGACTGTATTACAATCCACACAGAGACTGTATCACAATCCACACTGAGACTATATCACAATCCACACTGAGACTGTATCACAATCCACACTGAGACCTGTATCACAATCCACACTGAGACTGTATCACAATCCACACTGAGACTGTATCCCAATCCACACTGAGACTGTATTACAATCCACACAGAGACTGTATCACAATCCACACTGAGACTGTATCTGAGGAAGGATGTTCTTGCTATGGAGGGAGTGCAGCGACGGTTTACCAGACTGATTCCTGGGATGGTGGGACTGACATATGAGGAGAGATTGAGTCGGTTAGGATTATATTCGCTGGAGTACTGAAGAGTGAGGGGGGATCTCATAGAAATCTATAAAATTCTAACAGGACTTGACACAGTAGATGCAGGAAGGATGTTCCCGATGGTGGGGAATCCAGAACCATGAGCCATAGTCTAAGGAAACGAGGTAAACCTTTCAGGACTGAGATGAGGAGAAATGTCTTCACCCAGAGAGTGGTGAGCCTGTGGAATTCACTACCACAGAAAGCAGTTGAGGCCAAAACATTGTATGTTTTCAGGAAGTAGTTAGATATAGCCCTTATGTTTAAAGGGATCAAAGGATATGGGGCGAAAGTGGGAACAGGTTACTGAGTTGGATGATTAGCCATGATCATAATGAACGGCAGAGGAGGCTCGAAGGGCCGAATGGCCTGCTCCTGCTCCTATTTTCTATGTTTCGATGTCGATATTTCTATCAGCATGGATTTATGAAAGGGAAATCATGTTTGACAAATTGTTGGAGTTTTTTGAGGATGTTATTTGTAGCATAGATAAAGGTGAACCAGTGGCTGTGGTGAATTTGGATTTGCAGAAGGCTTTTGATAAGGTCCCACACAGGTTAGTGAACAAAATTAGAGCAGGTGGGATTGACGGTAATATACTGGTATGGATTGAGAATTGGTTAACAGACTGAAAGTAGAGAGTAGGAGTAAACGGGTCATTCTCAGGATGGCAGGCTGTTACTAGGGGGGTACCACAAGGGTCAGTGCTGGGGCCACAGCTGTTTGCAATCTATTCAAATTAATTGGAAATTGGGACCAATTTTAATATTTCCAAAATTGCTGATGACACAAAACTAGGACGGAATGCAAGTTGTGAGGAGGATGCAAAGAGGTTCAAAGGGATTTGAACAGGCTAAGTGAATGGACAAGAACAAGGCAGATGCAATATAATGTGAATAAGTGTGAAGTGATTCACTTTGGGAATAAACAACAGAAAGACAGAGTATTTCTTAAATGGTGAGATGTTGGGAAGTGTTGATGTCCAAAGAGACCTGGGTGTTTTTGTTCATGAGTCACTAAAAGCTAGTATGCAGGTGCAGCAAGCAGTTAGGACGTCAGATGGTCTGTTGGCCTTCATTGCAAGGGGATTTTGAGTAGAGGAATATAGATGTCTTGCTGCAATTGTATAGAGCCTTGGTGAGACCGCACCTGGAGTATTGTCTACAGTTCTGGTCTCATTATCTAAGGAAGGATATACTTGCCGTAGAGGGAATGCAACAGAGTTTCAGCAGACTAATCCCTGGGATGGCGGGATTGTGTTATGAGGAGAGATTGCAGAAACTTGGTCTGCATTCGATAGAGTTTCAAAGAATTGAGAGGTGATCTCATTGAAAATTACAAAGGTGTGACAGGGTGGATGTACATGGGATGTTTCCCTTTGGCTGTTGAGTCTAGACCCAGAGACACAGTCTCAGAATAAAGGGCAGGCCATTGAAGACTGAGATGAGGAGGAATTTCTTCACTCAGAGGGTGATAAATCTGTGGAATTCTCTATCTCAGAGGCTGTGGATGATCAATCATTGAACATGTTCAAGACAGAAAACCAGAGATATTTGGATACTAATGGCATCAAGAGACATGGGGATAGGGTTGGGTTAGATGATCAGCGATGATCTCATTGAATGGCGGAGCAGGCTCGACAGGCTAAATGGCCTACTGTTGCTCCGATGCTCCTACAATCCACATTGAGATCCTTATCCCAATCCGAACTGAGACCCTTATCACATTCCACAATGAGACTCGTATCCCAATACACCCCAAGACATGTATCCCAATCCACCCTGAGTCAGGTAACCCAATCCTCCATGAGACATGGATCCCAATCCATCCTGAGTCAGGTAACCCAATCCTCCCCGAGACATGTATCCCAATCCATCCTGAGTCAGGTAACCCAATCCTCCCCGAGACATGGATCCCAATCCATCCTGAGCCAGGTAACCCAATCCTCCATGAGACATGGATCCCAATCCACCCTGAGTCAGGTAACCCAATCCTCCCCGAGACATGGATCCCAATCCACCCTGAGTCAGGTAACCCAATCCTCCCCAAGACATGTATCCCAATCCACCCTGAGTCAGGTAACCCAATCCTCCCCGAGACATGTATCCCAATCCATCCTGAGCCAGGTAACCCAATCCTCCATGAGACATGGATCCCAATCCACCCTGAGTCAGGTAACCCAATCCTCCCCGAGACATGGATCCCAATCCACCCTGAGTCAGGTAACCCAATCCTCCCCAAGACATGGATCCCAATCCACCCTGAATAACGTAACCCAATCCTCCCCAAGACGTGGATCCCAATCCATCCTGAGTCAGATAACCCAATCCTCCCCAAGACATGGATCCCAATCCACCCTGAGTCAGATAACCCAATCCTCCCCAAGACATGGATCCCAATCCACCCTGAATAACGTAACCCAATCCTCCCCGAGACATGCATCTCAATCCATCCTGAGCCAGGTAACCCAATCCTCCCTGAGACATGGATCCCAATCCACCCTGAGTCAGGTAACCCAATCCTCCCCAAGACATGGATCCCAATCCACCCTGAATAACGTAACCCAATCGTCCCCGAGACATGCATCTCAATCCATCCTGAGCCAGGTAACCCAATCCTCCCCAAGACATGGATCCCAATCCACCCTGAGTAAGATAACCCAATCCTCCCCAAGACATGGATCCCAATCCACCCTGAATAACGTAACCCAATCCTCCCTGAGACATGGATCCCAATCCACCCTGAGTCAGGTAACCCAATCCTCCCCAATACATGGATCCCAACCCACCCTGAGTCAGATAACCCAATCCTCCCCAAGACATGGATCCCAATCCACCCTGAATAACGTAACCCAATCCTCCCCGAGACATGCATCTCAATCCATCCTGAGCCAGGTAACCCAATCCTCCCCAAGACATGTATCCCAATCCACACCAACACTGGAATCTGAAAATTCATTTCTGGAAAAGCTACACATATGAGTGAGGAAAATACAGCAAATGGATGTTTGGTGTGTTCTTTTATACCATTTCTATAACTCGGTATTCCACCCTGTGTGTCTGTCACTCTTTGTCTCCTCTCTTTCTCCATGTTTATAACATTAACTTTCCCCTTCAGTCAGCAGGGTGACAAATGGCTTCGCTTACACACAGTTGTTTGGCATTTTCTGTGCTCCCTGGAATGGGCTGATTATCGAATGGCAAAAACGCAAGAACAGACAGGCAGAAGCTGCCTCAGGTAATCCAGCTGTAATCACTCAGCTCCCTCCCAGTATCAGGTAATCCAGCTGTGAACACTCAGCACCCTCCCAGTCTCAGGTAATCCAGCTGTGATCACTCAGCATCCTCCCAGTCTCAGGTAATCCAGCTGTAATCACTCAGCACCCTCCCAATCTCAGGTAATCCAGCTGTGATCACTCAGCACCCTCCCAGTCTCAGGTAATCCAGCTGTGATCACTCAGCTCCCTCCCAGTTTAAGGTAATCCAGCTGTGACCACTCACCTCCCTCCCAGTCTCAGGTAATCCAGCTGTGATCACTCAGCTCCCTCCCAGTCTCAGGTAATCCAGTTGTGATCACTCAGCTCCCTCCCAGTTTAAGGTAATCCAGCTGTGATCACTCAGCTCCCTCGCAGTCTCAGGTAATCCAGCTGTGATCACTCAGCTCCCTCCCAGTCTCAGGTAATCCAGCTGTGATCACTCAGCTCCCTCCCAGTTTAAGGTAATCCAGCTGTGAACACTCAGCTCCCTCCCAGTCTGAGGTAATCCAGCTGTGACCACTCAGCTCCCTCCCAGTCTCAGGTAATCCAGCTGTGATCACTCAGCTCCCTCCCAGTCTCAGGTAATCCAGCTGAGATCACTCAGCTCCCTCCCAGTCTCAGGTAATCCAGCTGTGATCACTCAGCTCCCTCCCAGTCTCAGGTAATCCAGCTGTGATCACTCAGCTCCCTCCCAGTATCAGGTAATCCGGCTGTGAACACTCAGCACCCTCCCAGTCTCAGGTAATCCAGCTGTGATCACTCAGCATCCTCCCAGTCTCAGGTAATCCAGCTGTAATCACTCAGCACCCTCCCAGTCTCAGGTAATCCAGCTGTGATCACTCAGCACCCTCCCAGTCTCAGGTAATCCAGCTGTGATCACTCAGCTCCCTCCCAGTTTAAGGTAATCCAGCTGTGACCACTCACCTCCCTCCCAGTCTCAGGTAATCCAGCTGTGATCACTCAGCTCCCTCCCAGTCTCAGGTAATCCAGTTGTGATCACTCAGCTCCCTCCCAGTTTAAGGTAATCCAGCTGTGATCACTCAGCTCCCTCGCAGTCTCAGGTAATCCAGCTGTGATCACTCAGCTCCCTCCCAGTCTCAGGTAATCCAGCTGTGATCACTCAGCTCCCTCCCAGTTTAAGGTAATCCAGCTGTGAACACTCAGCTCCCTCCCAGTCTGAGGTAATCCAGCTGTGACCACTCAGCTCCCTCCCAGTCTCAGGTAATCCAGCTGTGATCACTCAGCTCCCTCCCAGTCTCAGGTAATCCAGCTGTGATCACTCAGCTCCCTCCCAGTCTCAGGTAATCCAGCTGTGATCACTCAGCTCCCTCCCAGTCTCAGGTAATCCAGCTGTGATCACTCAGCTCCCTCCCAGTCTCAGGTAATACAGCTGTGATCACTGAGCTCCCTCCCAGTCTCAGGTAATCCAGCTGTGAACACTCAGCTCCCTCCCAGTCTGAGGTAATCCAGCTGTGATCACTCAGCTCCCTCCCAGTCTCAGATAATCCAGCTGTGATCACTCAGCTCCCTCCCAGTCTCAGGTAATCCAGCTGTGATCACTCAGCACCTCCCAGTCTCAGGTAACCCAGCTATGATCACTCAGCTTCCTCCCACTCTGAGGTAATCCAGCTGTGATCACTCAGCTCCCTTCCAGTCTCAGGCAAAGCAGCTCTGATCACTCAGCTCCCTCCCAGTCTCAGTAAATCCAGCTGTGATCACCAGCTCCCTCCCAGTCTCAGGTAATCCAGCTGTGAACACTCAGCTCCCTCCCAGTCTCAGGTAATCCAGCTGTGAACACTCAGCTCCCTCCCAGTCTCAGGTAATCCAGCTGTGAACACTCAGCTCCCTCCCAGTCTCAGGTAATCCAGCTGTGAACACTCAGCTCCCTTCCAGTCTCAGGCAAAGCAGCTGTGATCACTCAGCTCCCTCCCAGTCACAGGTAATCCAGCTGTGATCACTCAGCTCCCTCCCAGTCTCAGGTAATCCAGCTGTGATCACTCAGCTCCCTCCCAGTCTCAGGTAATCCAGCTGTGATCACTCAGCTCCCTCCCAGTCTCAGGTAATACAGCTGTGATCACTCAGCTCCCTCCCAGTCTCAGGTAATCCAGCTGCGAACACTCAGCTCCCTCCCAGTCTGAGGTAATCCAGCTGTGATCACTCAGCTCCCTCCCAGTCTCAGGTAATCCAGCTGTGATCACTCAGCACCCTCCAAGTCTCAGGTAATCCAGCTGTGATCACTCAGCTCCCTCCTAGTCTCAGGTAATCCAGCTGTGATCACTCAGCTCCCTCCCAGTCTCAGGTAATCCAGCTGTGATCACTCAGCTCCCTCCCAGTCTCAGGTAATCCAGCTGTGATCACTCAGCATCCTCCCAGTCTCAGGTAATCCAGCTGTAATCACTCAGCACCCTCCCAATCTCAGGTAATCCAGCTGTGATCACTCAGCACCCTCCCAGTCTCAGGTAATCCAGCTGTGATCACTCAGCTCCCTCCCAGTTTAAGGTAATCCAGCTGTGACCACTCACCTCCCTCCCAGTCTCAGGTAATCCAGCTGTGATCACTCAGCTCCCTCCCAGTCTCAGGTAATCCAGTTGTGATCACTCAGCTCCCTCCCAGTTTAAGGTAATCCAGCTGTGATCACTCAGCTCCCTTCCAGTCTCAGGCAAAGCAGCTCTGATCACTCAGCTCCCTCCCAGTCTCAGTAAATCCAGCTGTGATCACCAGCTCCCTCCCAGTCTCAGGTAATCCAGCTGTGAACACTCAGCTCCCTCCCAGTCTCAGGTAATCCAGCTGTGAACACTCAGCTCCCTCCCAGTCTCAGGTAATCCAGCTGTGAACACTCAGCTCCCTCCCAGTCTCAGGTAATCCAGCTGTGAACACTCAGCTCCCTTCCAGTCTCAGGCAAAGCAGCTGTGATCACTCAGCTCCCTCCCAGTCACAGGTAATCCAGCTGTGATCACTCAGCTCCCTCCCAGTCTCAGGTAATCCAGCTGTGATCACTCAGCTCCCTCCCAGTCTCAGGTAATCCAGCTGTGATCACTCAGCTCCCTCCCAGTCTCAGGTAATACAGCTGTGATCACTCAGCTCCCTCCCAGTCTCAGGTAATCCAGCTGCGAACACTCAGCTCCCTCCCAGTCTGAGGTAATCCAGCTGTGATCACTCAGCTCCCTCCCAGTCTCAGGTAATCCAGCTGTGATCACTCAGCACCCTCCAAGTCTCAGGTAATCCAGCTGTGATCACTCAGCTCCCTCCTAGTCTCAGGTAATCCAGCTGTGATCACTCAGCTCCCTCCCAGTCTCAGGTAATCCAGCTGTGATCACTCAGCTCCCTCCCAGTCTCAGGTAATCCAGCTGTGATCACTCAGCATCCTCCCAGTCTCAGGTAATCCAGCTGTAATCACTCAGCACCCTCCCAATCTCAGGTAATCCAGCTGTGATCACTCAGCACCCTCCCAGTCTCAGGTAATCCAGCTGTGATCACTCAGCTCCCTCCCAGTTTAAGGTAATCCAGCTGTGACCACTCACCTCCCTCCCAGTCTCAGGTAATCCAGCTGTGATCACTCAGCTCCCTCCCAGTCTCAGGTAATCCAGTTGTGATCACTCAGCTCCCTCCCAGTTTAAGGTAATCCAGCTGTGATCACTCAGCTCCCTCGCAGTCTCAGGTAATCCAGCTGTGATCACTCAGCTTCCTCCCAGTCTCAGGTAATCCAGCTGTGATCACTCAGCTCCCTCCCAGTTTAAGGTAATCCAGCTGTGAACACTCAGCTCCCTCCCAGTCTGAGGTAATCCAGCTGTGATCACTCAGCTTCCTCCCACTCTGAGGTAATCCAGCTGTGATCACTCAGCTCCCTTCCAGTCTCAGGCAAAGCAGCTCTGATCACTCAGCTCCCTCCCAGTCTCAGTAAATCCAGCTGTGATCACCAGCTCCCTCCCAGTCTCAGGTAATCCAGCTGTGAACACTCAGCTCCCTCCCAGTCTCAGGTAATCCAGCTGTGAACACTCAGCTCCCTCCCAGTCTCAGGTAATCCAGCTGTGAACACTCAGCTCCCTCCCAGTCTCAGGTAATCCAGCTGTGAACACTCAGCTCCCTCCCAGTCTCAGGTAATCCAGCTGTGAACACTCAGCTCCCTTCCAGTCTCAGGCAAAGCAGCTGTGATCACTCAGCTCCCTCCCAGTCACAGGTAATCCAGCTGTGATCACTCAGCTCCCTCCCAGTCTCAGGTAATCCAGCTGTGATCACTCAGCTCCCTCCCAGTCTCAGGTAATCCAGCTGTGATCACTCAGCTCCCTCCCAGTCTCAGGTAATACAGCTGTGATCACTCAGCTCCCTCCCAGTCTCAGGTAATCCAGCTGCGAACACTCAGCTCCCTCCCAGTCTGAGGTAATCCAGCTGTGATCACTCAGCTCCCTCCCAGTCTCAGGTAATCCAGCTGTGATCACTCAGCACCCTCCAAGTCTCAGGTAATCCAGCTGTGATCACTCAGCTCCCTCCTAGTCTCAGGTAATACAGCTGTGATCACTCAGCTCCCTCCCAGTCTCAGGTAATCCAGCTGTGATCCCTCAGCACCTCCCAGTCTCAGGTAACCCAGCTGTGATCACTCAGCTTCCTCCCAGTCTGAGGTAATCCAGCTGTGATCGCTCAGCTGCCTTCCAGTCTCCGGCAAAGCAGCTGTGATCACTCAGCTCCCTCCCAGTCTGAGGTAATACAGCTGTGATCACTCAGCTCCCTCCCAGTCTCAGGTAATCCAGCTGTGAACACTCAGCTCCTTCCCTGTCTCAGGTAATCCAGCTGTGACCACTCAGCTCCCTGCCAGTCTCAGGTAATCCAGCTGTGAACACTCAGCTCCCTCCCAGTCTCAGGTAATCCAGCTGTGAACACTCAGCTCCCTCCCAGTCTCAGGTAATCCAGCTGTGAACACTCAGCTCCCTTCCAGTCTCAGGCAAAGCAGATGTGATCACTCATCTCCCTCCCAGTCTCAGGTAATCCAGCTGTGATCACTCAGCTCCCTCCCAGTCTCAGGTAATCCAGCTGTGATCACTCAGCTCCCTCCCAGTCTCAGGTAATCCAGCTGTGATCACTCAGCTCCCTTCCAGTCTCAGGCAAAGCAGCTGTGATCACTCAGCTCCCTCCCAGTCTCAGGTAATCCAGCTGTGATCACTCTGCTGCCTCCCAGTCTCAGGTAATCCAGCTGTGATCACTCAGCTCCCTCCCAGTCTCAGGTAATCCAGCTGTGATCACTCAGCTGCCTCACAGTCTCAGGAAATCCAGCTGTGAACACTCAGCTCCCTCCCAGTATCAGGTAATCCAGCTGTGATCACTCAGATCCCTCCCAGTCTCAGGTAATCCAGCTTTGAACACTCAGCTCCCTCCCAGTCTCAGGTAATCCAGCTGTGATCACTCAGCTGCCTCCCAGTCTCAGGTAATCCAGCTGTGATCACTCAGCTCCCTCCCAGTCTCAGGCAATCCAGCTGTGATCACTCAGCTCCCACCCAGTCTCAGGTAACCCAGCTGTGATCACTCAGCTCCCACCCAGTCTCAGGTAATCCAGCTGTGAACACTCAGCTGCCGCCCAGTCCCAGGTAATCCAGCTGTGATCACTCAGATCCCTCCCAGTCACAGGTAATCCAGATGTATTTGTTGTAGTTCCCCCCACCCCCATTCCTCCACTCTCCCCAGGACCATTGATGTACAATGGATTTGAGGTAGCTACCTTACCGCGCCCCCCCTTCCGCCACTCTCTCCAGGACCATTGGGTTACGAGGGATTTGAGGTAGTTCCCTCCCCCCTTCCCCCACTCTCTCCAGGACCATTGGGTTACGAGGGATTTGACGTTTTTCCCCCCTCCCCCACTCTTCCCAGGACCATTGGGTTACGAGGGATTTGAGGTAGTTCCCTCCCCCCTTCCCCCACTCTCTCCAGGGCCATTATTTTTTGCTGATACACATTTTCTTTATTTGTTCATGTGATGTGAAAATCCACCATTTATTGCACATCCCTAATAGCCCTTGAGAAGGTGGTGGTGAACTGCCTTCTTGAACCGCTGCAGTCCATGGTACACCCACAGTGCTGTTAGGAAGGGAGTTCCAGGATTTTGACCCAGTGACAGTGAAGGAACGGCAATATAGTTCCAAGTCAGGATGGTGTGTGACTTGGAGGGGAACTTGCAGGTGGTGGTGTTTCGATCTGTCTGCTGCCCTTATCCTTCTGGGAGGTAGAGGTCGCGGGTTTTAGAAGAAGCCGTCAAAGGCGGAATAGCCAGTTGTCGAATTGCTGCAGTCAAACCTGTGAGGTCGTCTTTACTAAAAATTAGGAGAACTTTCCCACATACAAGTCAAGCAACAGCGTGTCCCATCAGACTGACCAAGTAGTATGTTGAAGAAAATGTCCCAGCCACCTCCATCACCAACCTGTCCTGTCCCACTGGCAGGACAGAGCCACTAGATGTGGACATAACTTTGTATACAGTCGGGACGGAGTCGTCTTTAACATTGAATCTGGTCCCCATGAAGTCTCACGGTATCAGGTCAAACATGGTCAAGGACACATTCTGCTGATTGCCACCTCCCACCCTCACTCTGCTTATAATTCAATGTTTGTGTAACAATTAGCTGATGTGTCCTGACAACATTCCAGCTATATTGCTGACTATGTGTCTGTCACAACTAGCTGATGTGTCCTGACAACATTCCAGCTATATTGCTGACGATGTGTGTGTAACATCTAGATGTGTCATTGTCCATGTTCTTCCAGTGTAGCTACCACAGTGGCAACTACCCGAGAGTGTGGAAAATGCTCAGGTATGCCCTGCCTACAAAAAAACAGGACAACTAATTCTGGCCAATTACCGCCCCATCAGTCGACTCTCGATCATCAGTAAAGTGATGGAAGGTGTCATTGACGGTGCTATCAAGCAGCACTTTCTGAGCAATCACATGCTCAGTGACGCTCAGTTTGGGTTCTGCCAGAGCCACTCAGCCTCATTACAGACTTGATTCAAACATGGGCAAAAGAGCTGAACTCGAGGTGACTGCCCTTGACATCAAGGAAGGATTTGCCGGAGGAGCCCTAGCAAAACTGAGGTCAATGGGAAGGGGGGAAAACTCACTGCTGGTCGGCGTCATACCTAGCACAAAGGAAGATGGTTGCGGTTTTTGGAAGTCAGTCATCTGAGCTCCAGGACATCACTGCAGGAGTTCCTCAGGGTAGTGTCCTGGGCCCAACCATCTTCAGCTGCTTCATCAATGACCTTCCTTCAATCACAAGGTGGAAGTGGGGATGTTCACTGATGATTGCACAATGTTCAGCACCATTTGCGACTGCTCAGAAGCAGAATCAGTCCAAGACAAACAAGTCATGTACAACAGTCAAGCATGGGTTGTTAATTGGCAAATAACATTCACACCACATCCGTGCCAGACAATGACCATGTCCAACAAGAGAGAATCTAACTATCTCCCCTTGACATTCAATGGCATTACCATCACTGAATCCCCCACTATCACCATCCTAGGGGTTACCATTGACCAGAAACTGAACTGGAGTAGCCATATAAATACCGTGATTCCAAGAGCAGGTCAGAGGCTCGGGATCCTGCAGTGAGTAACTCACCTCCTGACTCCCCAAAGCCTGTCCACAAGTCACAAGTCAGGAGTGTCATGGAATACTCTCCACTTGCCTGGATGGGTGCAGCTCCAACAACAATCAAGACGCTCGACAGCATCCAGGACAAACAGCTCACTTGTCGGCACCCCATCTACAAACATTCAACATTCACTCCCTCTGTCACAGGATTTGAGAGGGTGTTTCCCACCCTCTGAGAAGGTTGGGATATGGACGGGGCAGTGGGTAGATTTGGGGGAATCGTCTATGTCTCTCAGCAGGGAAAGCCTTGATTGAGTTTTCTTGCTAATTCCTTCCCTTTCTCGTCCCCCCCCTCAGATTCGGATGCCGCACAGAGACTGGCTGACTTGAAGTTGGCGGTGCTCTCTCTTGTCATCACCGGCACAATGAGTACACTGTTTTCGGTCTGTGCTGCAATCCCTGTGATCGAGGTTCAGTACCTGACCTTCGTCCTGGAGGTTATCAACAGAGCCTTCATGTTCGGGAGTAATGCCACATTCGTCACCATGGGGTAAGTTAGACCATGACATCCAGGAAATGCAGTCCCGGGTCGCGTGACAAAAACAGATGATGAGATCTGCCATTGTGAGACTTATTCAGACTCCCGTTACACTGTTAGATCTGGGATTCTGAGACCAGGAGTACTTTCGGACTCCCGTTACATTGTTAGATCTGGGATTCTGAGACCAGGAGTACATTCAGACTCCCGTTACACTGTTAGATCTGGGATTCTGAGACCAGGAGTACTTTCGGACTCCCGTTACATTGTTAGATCTGGGATTCTGAGACCAGGAGTACATTCAGACTCCCGTTACACTGTTAGATCTGGGATTCTGAGACCAGGAGTACTTTCGGACTCCCGTTACACTGTTAGATCTGGGATTCTGAGACCAGGAGTACTTTCGGACTCCCGTTACATTGTTAGATCTGGGATTCTGAGACCAGGAGTACATTCAGACTCCCGTTACACTGTTAGATCTGGGATTCTGAGACCAGGAGTACTTTCGGACTCCCGTTACACTGTTAGATCTGGGATTCTGAGACCAGGAGTACATTCGGACTCCCGTTACATTGTTAGATCTGGGATTCTGAGACCAGGAGTGCATTCAGACTCCCGATACACTGTCAGATCTGGGATACTGAGACCAGGAGTACATTCAGACTGCCGATACACTGTCAGATCTGGGATTCTGAGACCAGGAGTACATTCAGACTCCCGATACAATGTCAGATCTGGGATTCTGAGACCAGGAGTACATTCAGACTCCCATTACAGTGTTAGATCTGGGATTCTGAGACCAGGAGTACATTCAGACTCCCATTACAGGGTTAGATCTGGGATTCTGAGACCAGGAGTACATTCAGACTCCCGTTGCACTGTTAGATCTGGGATTCTGAGACCAGGAGTACATTCGGACTCCCGTTACATTGTTAGATCTGGGATTCTGAGACCAGGAGTGCATTCAGACTCCCGATACACTGTCAGATCTGGGATACTGAGACCAGGAGTACATTCAGACTGCCGATACACTGTCAGATCTGGGATTCTGAGACCAGGAGTACATTCAGACTCCCGATACAATGTCAGATCTGGGATTCTGAGACCAGGAGTACATTCAGACTCCCATTACAGTGTTAGATCTGGGATTCTGAGACCAGGAGTACATTCAGACTCCCATTACAGGGTTAGATCTGGGATTCTGAGACCAGGAGTGCATTCAGACTCCCATTACACTGTTAGATCTGGGATACTGAGACCAGGAATACATTCAGACTCCCGTTCGACTGTTATGTCTGGGATTCAATGAACAGGAGTACATTCAGACTCCCATTACACCGTTAGATCTGGGATTCTGAGACCAGGAGTACATTCAGACTCCCATTACACTGTTAGATCTGGGATACTGAGACCAGGAGTGCATTCAGACTCCCGTTACACTGTCAGATCTGGGATTCTGAGACCAGGGGTACATTCAGACTCCCGTTACACTGTCAGATCTGGGATTCTGAGACCAGGAGTACATTCAGACTCCCGTTACACTGTTAGATCTGGGATACTGAGACCAGGAGTACATTCGGACTTCCGTTACATTGTTAGATCTGGGATTCTGAGACCAGGAGTGCATTCAGACTCCCGATACACTGTCAGATCTGGGATACTGAGACCAGGAGTGCATTCAGACTCCCGTTACGCTATTAGATCTGGGATTTTGAGACCAGGAGTACATTTAGACTCCCGTTACACTGTCAGATCTGGGATACTGAGACCAGGAGTGCATTCAGACTCCCGTTACGCTATTAGATCTGGGATTTTGAGACCAGGAGTACATTCAGACTCCCATTACAGGGTTAGATCTGGGATTCTGAGACCAGGAGTACATTCAGACTCCCGTTACACTGTAAGATCTGGGAATCTGAGACCAGAAGTGCATTCAGACTCCCGTTACGCTATTAGATCTGGGATTTTGAGACCAGGAGTACATTCAGACTCCCGTTACGCTGTCAGATCTGGGATACTGAGACCAGGAGTACATTCGGACTCCCGTTACACTGCTAGATCTGGGAATCTGAGACCAGGAGTGCATTCAGACTCCCGTTACACTGTTAGATCTGGGAATCTGAGACCAGGAGTGTATTCAGACTCCCGTTACGCTATTAGATCTGGGATTTTGAGACCAGGAGTGCATTCAGACTCCCGTTACACTGTCAGATCTGGGATACTGTGACCAGGAGTGCATTCAGACTCCCGTTACACTGTCAGATCTGGGATTCTGAGACCAGGAGTGCATTCAGACTCCCGTTACACTGTCAGATCTGGGATACTGAGACCAGAAGTACATTCAGACTCCCGTTACACTCTTAGATCAGGGAATCTGAGACCAGGAGCACAGTCAGTCTCCCGTTACACTGTTAGATCTGGGATTCTGAGACAAGGCGTACATTCAGACTCCCGTTACACTGTCAGATCTGGGATACTGTGACCAGGAGTGCATTCAGACTCCCGTTACACTGTCAGATCTGGGATTCTGAGACCAGGAGTGCATTCAGACTCCCGTTACACTGTCAGATCTGGGATACTGAGACCAGAAGTACATTCAGACTCCCGTTACACTCTTAGATCAGGGAATCTGAGACCAGGAGCACAGTCAGTCTCCCGTTACACTGTTAGATCTGGGATTCTGAGACAAGGCGTACATTCAGACTCCCGTTACACTGTTAGATCTGGGATTCTGAGACCAGGAGTGCATTCAGACTCCCGTTACACTGTTAGATCTGGGATTCTGAGACCAGGAGTACATTCAGACTCCCGTAGCACTGTGATGTAGACAAGACTGGTGAGATTGTGAATCTTGCTTCCTCTAGGATTTGTTACATTGAACAGTTTAGTTGATCTTAAGGGGATGCTGCCTGAACCCATGGGGGATGAAATGCTGGTTGAGCATTAAGACTGCTCGTACCTGTACTGTCAATTGGCCTGTATCCTGTTTTAGATTTGCTGTAATTTTCTGAACCTCATCCTTCTCTCTCCACTTGTTCCCTGCAGCTTCCCTCCCTGCCACTTTGGGAAGATTTATGGTCTGGCACTGGCTATTGCTGCTGCTTTCTCTCTGCTCCAGATCCCTTTCGTCACTCTGATCCAGGGACCCCTGCAAGGCAACCCTCTGTATGTGAGTATCAGGGACTATCACAAGTCTGGTTCTCTCTGTTATCTGACCCAGACATTTACAGATACAGTGAGAGGCATTGGATGAATCATTCATTGGAGACATGGTATACAGAGGGAGATCTTGATGCCTTTAGCTGGGCTGGGTTGATCCTCGAGGGCATCTCCACAGCAGCCGAGGATGAATGGTCAGTATGTGGGGCTGTATTTACGCTTCCCCCACCCGTTCAGGTGCCAGATGGAAACCCTGAGCTTTATCAATAGAGGCGTGGATTACATAGCCAGCAAATTAATATCGAACATTTCTCAAACTCTAGTTAGGCTCCCAACAGGAATATTGGGTCCAATTCTGGGCACCACATTTGAGGAAGACTGTTGAAAGTTTTGGTGATAGAACAGAAGAGATTTACTGGAATGGTTCCAGAGATGAGAGTTTGAAGTTACTTGCAGAAACTAGCGAGGCTGGCATTAAACATAAATGATTGGGTACCGACCACCTGTGAGGCTCATGGATCGTGATTCATTCGTATTCTTCCAAAGGGAATGGGACAAAAAGCTGAGGGAGAATTCTTTTCGGAATATGAGGGAACAGCAGGGGATGGGACCGACTTATTGAATGAGGCATCACAGGGCAATGGGCTGAATGGACATCATACTGTGCTGTAATATTCAATGATTCCATGAAAATGTTTCCAGATTGCTTTTACCTGAACTCTAACTCGTTCTGTTCATCTTTATTCCTTGTCCTTTTCGATGCAGCTGGACATTATATTCATAGTCCTGGTAGTCCTGACCTACGTTCATCCCATTAACATCTACCTGCACTGCCAACGGGAATACCGGCACAGAGGTGCAGTGAAGCCATTCACAGTTGACTTGCCGGGCCTAGGGGAGCAGGAGCACCAAACAGTGAGCAATCACTGAGCAGGACGCTTGTTTGGGCTGGGTGGGGCGGGGGGGGGGGGGCTGTAGTGTGGGGGGGGGTGAGAATTTGGTGTATGGGGGAGTCAGTGGAGGGGGCAGTGTGGGAGTGAGATGGTGGTGTATGGGGGATCAGTGGGGGGGGCAGTGTGAGGGTGGGAGGGTGGTTTATGGGGGGTCAGGGAGGGGCAGTGTGGGGATGAGAGGGTGGTGTATGGGGGGTCAGTGGAGGGGGGCAGTGTGAGGGTGGGAGGGTCGTGTATGGAGCGTCAGTGGAGGGGGGCTGTGTGGAGATGAGAGGTTGGTGTATGGGGGGGTCAGTGGAGGGGCAGTGACGGGGTGAGAGGGTGGTGTATGGGGGGTCTGTACTCGAGTGAAGAGGCAGTGTGGGGGAGAGAGAGGTGGTGTATGGCAGGTGTGCAAATCAGTAACTGCAGTGAGGCAGGGACACCAGCAGATGGAGATGGTGAGAGGGCGCAGCAACTGCAGTGAGGCAGGGACACCAGCAGATGGCGATGATGAGAGGGGGCAGCAACTGCAGTGAGGCAGGGACACTAGCAGATGGCGATGCTGAGAGGATGCAGTAACGGCAGTGAGACAGGGACACCAGCAGATGGAGGTGGTGAGAGTGGGCTGTGACTGCACTGAGACTGGGACACCAACAGATGGAGATGGTGAGGGGGACAGTAACTGCAGTGAAACAGGGACACCAGCAAATGGAGATGGTGAGCGGGGGACAGTAACTGCATTGAGGCAGGGACACCAGCAGATGGAGATGGTGAGAGGGGGCAGTAACTCCAGAGAGGCAGGGACACCAGCAGATGGGATGGTGCGCGGGGGACAGTAACTGCATTGAGGCAGGGACACCAGCAGATGGCGATGCTGAGAGGATGCAGTAACTGCAGTGAGACAGGGACACCAGCAGATGGAGATGGTGAGAGGGTGGGGCAGTAACTGCAGTGAGACAGGGACACCAGCAGATGGGGATGGTGTGAGGGGGACCGTGACTGCACTGAGACAGAGACACCAGCAGATGGTGATGGTGAGAATGGGCCGTGACTGCACTGAGACTGGGACACCAACAGATGGAGATGGTGAGGGGGACAGTAACTGCAGTGAGACAGGGACACCAGTAAATGGAGATGGTGAGCGGGGACAGTGACTGCAGTGAGACAGAGAGACCAGCAGATGGAGATGGTGAGAGAGTGCAGTAACTGCCGTGAGACATGGACACCAGCAGATGGAGATGGTGAGAGGGGACAGTAACTGCAATGAGACATGGACACCAGCAGATGGAGATGGTGAGAGGGGACAGTAACTACAGTGAGACAGGGACATCAGCAGATGGAGATGGCGAGAGGAGGACAGTAACTGCAGTGAGGCAGGGCCACCAGCAGATGGAAATGGTGAGAGGGGGACAGTAACTGCAGTGAGACAGGGACACCAGCTGATGGAGATGGTGAAAGGGGGACAGTAACTGCAGTGAGACAGGGACACCAGCAGATGGAGATTGTGAGAGGGGACAGTAACTGCATTGAGGCAGGGACACCAGCAGATGGAGATGGTTAGAGGGGACAGTAACTGCAGTGAGGCAGGGACACCAGCAGTTGGAGATGGTGAGCGGGGACAGTGACTGCAGTGAGACTGAGACACCAGCAGATGGAGATTGTGAGAGGGGACAGTAACTGCATTGAGGCAGGGACACCAGCAGATGGAGATGGTTAGAGGGGACAGTAACTGCAGTGAGGCAGGGACACCAGCAGATGGAGGTATTGAGCCATTGCTGATGGTGAAATTCTGTGTTCCTGCGAGTTTGAAAGTTTGCTCTATGTTAGAGGAATGTATGTTTGTGTCAATGTGACACTTTGTGTAACGTTTAGATGCTTAATGAAAGAATTTAAATACAACTCGTGTAAAATGGTAATTTTCCAACTATGTAAATATTTGTAACATTAACCTGCTTTCTGTTTGAAAAATTATTTTGTGTGTGTAAGCGCTAATGCAGAAATAAATCAAGAACATCAAATAATGCCCAAACATTCATTTAAAAATAAATATTCACTGAATATGTTGCGTTGAATTCTTCATCACTAAAGTTATGACATCTCCCAATTCCCTATTTGTGCTGTTATCTTTTCTACTGTTAATGAGAGAAATTGAAGTATTGATGCAATTCTCTTTTGAAAATCTATATAAAATGTGCTTTCACCAACCTGTCAGATAGTGCATTCCAGACCAGAACAACTTGTGTTGGATTATTTCCCTGATTATCTCCTCGCATCGCTCTCCCATTTTTATTCACCTTCATTCTGTGCTCGCTGGTTCCTGAACCCTCTCTGATAGTGGAAACAAACTGTCCTCATTTATCCAAACTGAGTGAAAGAATTTTGAATACTATTTGTTTCTCCAGGGCAGCTGCAGAGTAGCTAGTAGCCCCTGACTTTGGACAGTGATGAACAAGTGATAAAAAATCTCTCTGAATCCGCCAGGAAAGTAGAGGAAAGAAACAGTCAAGATGGAAAGTGAAACACGTGGCACTTTATTGAAGCAGAAAAAGCTCATTGCCACATCTTCGAGGTAATTATTGCTGAGCTTTATGTAAACTTGAGGTGAAAAATGAACGACCTTTCACAAAGTTTGTGCTGAAATGGCTGTTTTTCAACGTTGCAAACCCTTGTGACTTTACAGTGGTAAATGTTGAGAAAATTATTTTGATTGCTTACTGAATAATGCATAAATGCAACAACATTAAGAAACGAATCATTTGCAGATACAAGTGTAAATATGGGTCAGAATTGTTCGGTGAAATGTCACCAGTTGTAAATGTTTTTTTGGCTGCATCATTTACCTGGCTGTAATATCAGGGATTGTCACCCAGAGGAACTGAGAAACCTAATAAAAATTGGTTGTTCCTCAAACTGCAACAAACAGGCCTCTCCAGCAAAAACTCTTTACCAGAATTTCAAGTTATTGCTGTACTTCCTGTAAACTGGGGGTGAATAGTGAAAGGCACTTAATATAATTTGTATCAAATGGCCATTTTCCAAACAGGCCGCTCCAGGTTTTACATTGCAGCACTTTTTCTACATTCAGTTGTAAATGAGGTCTTGGATGAGGTGGGGGTGGGGGGAGTATGTGGGAGGAAAGGGAGAGAGAGATAGCGTCCTGAAATGAACCATTTGTAACATTCGCTGTAATATCCCTACCCCATTCCCTTACCATTCCCATAGGAGGGCCCGAAATATTTCTTCTTTGAAGGTTTTTGTGTGTTTGTGTGCATATGTGTTAATGCCATTGCATCTGGTCTCTGTGCGATCAGCTCTGTCCGCACAGATCCTGCAATTGGAACCTGGACCCTTTCCCACCTCACAGTACCCACTGATTGAGCTCCCTTATTTTATTATATCTCATTCCTTTCTATTGACACATAGTGTTCTCACCAGACAACTGTGACTCCTCCAGACTGAAAGACACATTTGCAGTAATGCCAAAAAAAATAATACGAATTTAAAGATCATTGACACTGGAGCGAAAAGCATCAGCAAGCCTGTTACTGCATATGATGTTTTTTTTTATATAAATAAGACAAGGAATTAAAATCAATTGCCTCATCCAAACTGCTGGTTAGGCTTCAACTGCAGTATTGTGTTCGATCCTGGGCACCACACTTTAGGAAGGATGTCAAGGCCTTGAAGAGAGTGCAGAGGAGGTTTACCAGTCTCGAAGGAAGACTGTGTGTGTATGTGCGAGAGAAAGGGGGAAAGGTTTCAAGGAATAGCCGACAATTTTGGAGTGATTAAAATGCAACTTTAGTTGGTAATGTAATACATAGGCAAATGAGAAAGATTTCCACTTTGAAGCATCTTTGTTGTTAGATATGCTGAAAGAGATAGGACTCCATACTTCAGAGAAGGATAGATTTAAGGGTGAGCTGATGCACGTTTACAAGATGATGAAGGAAACAGATTGTGTTTCAGTTGGGTTTGTTCCGATGAAATAGGTTAATGTGAACCCTGGAAACAAGTGACACTTTACTGCAGCAGTAAAAACTCTTTGTCAGAATGTGGAGGTCTTTATCACTGAACTTTATATAAACTGGAGGTGAAAAGTGGAAGATCTTTAATACAATTTGTGTTAAATGTCCATTTCCCAGCTTTGTAAACCCTTGCAACATTAAACAGGTAAATGTTAAGCAGGTTTTTTTCGATTGAGTACAGACTAATGCATAAATACAGCAACATCAAATACAGTACAAAGAATCATTGACAAATATAACGGTAAATATGGGTGAGAATTGTTGTGTGAAATGTCACCAGTTATAAAAGTTCTCTTGGCTGCATCATTAACTTGGATCTAGTTTCAGTCGTTGTCACACAGTGGAATTGAAAATCTGAATAAAAACTGCCTGTTTATACTGCAGTCAAACCGGCCTCTCCAGCAAAAACTCTTTGCCAGAATTTCAAGGTAACTGCAGTGAGACATTTTCAGTCATTTTCTGAACTTTCTGTTAACTGGAGGTGAATAATGAAAGACATTTAATGCAATTAGTGTTAAATGGCCATTATCCAAACCGGCCCCTCCAGGTTTTAAATTACAGCAGCTTTTCTGCTCTGTTAATGAGGTTTTTGGAGGCGGGCGGGAGAGAGACAGACAGACAGACAGGTTTCTGTCTGGAATTGTCCATTTGGGATATGGTTGGAATATCCTCTCTCCTCCATTTCCTGTTTACACAGAGACTCACCTTGGACTGTCCCATACCTGGGAGGAAGTGTCCAGATGGAGAAAGCCGACAGCTGGTTGGATGAGCTGTATTTTGGGTGGACTGGCTGTTTTGAGTGACAGGTTCTGGTATGTATTAGGGCAACATCAGCCTCCATTCTTTCTTTACCTGCTGCTGGTGTCTGAAAGTGAGTTTCTGTGTCTCAGTCTCTGTGTCTCTGTGCTCAGGTGAATTGCAAGCTGATTACAGTGTGTGTGTGTGTGTGAGAGAGAGTCCAGTCTGAAACCCCATCTCTCTGTCCCAGTCCTGAACCATTCCTCCAATTCCCACCCCAATGCCATTGTCCAGGATCTTTTCCCCATGGACGAGGGAGGGAAGGTGGTAGAGTTCAACGATGGAGAGCAGACCATGCGGGATAGTGAGTATCTCATCTTTATTGTTCCTCTCTGCCTTTCTCCCTTCTTCTGAATCAATCCATCCCTCTCAATCTCTCTCTCTCTCAATCTATCCTTCTCAATCTCTCTCTCTCTCTCAATCTCTCCCTCTCAATCTAGTTCTCTCAATATATCTCAATCTCTCTCTCTCGCTCAATTGATCTCTCTATCTCTCTCTTTCAATCTCTCCCTCAATCTCTCCCTCCCTCAATCTCTCTCCCTCAGTCTCTATCTCCCTCAATCTCTCTGTTTCCCTGTCTGTTTTTCTCTCCCTTTCTCTGTGTTTCTCACTCCCTCTGTCTCTCTGTGTTTCTCTCACCCTCTCTGTTTCTCTCTATCTCTCCCCCTCACTTGGTGTGTGTGTCTCTCTCTTTGTTTCTCTCTGAGTGATTGCATTTATTTCTGTCTCACTGGCTTTCTCTGGCCATCTCTCTCTGAATCTCTCTCTCTCTCTCTCTCAAACTCTCTCTCTCTCACTTTGTGTTTCTCTCCCTCTTTCTGTGTTTCTCTTTATGTTTCTCTCTGAGTGATTGTGCATCTTTCTGTCTCACTGGCTATATCTCCCTCAGTCGCTCTCTCTCTTTCTCTCTCTCTCTCTCTCTCTCTCTCTCTTTTTGTGTTTCTCTCTCTCTCTCCCTCTGTTCCCCTCTCTCTTTTTCTGTTTCTCTCTCTCTCTCTCAATTTCTCTCTCTCCCTCTCTGTGTTTTTCTCTTTGCTTCTCTCTGAGTGATTGTGTGTCTTTCTGTCTCACTGGGTTTATCTCGCCATCTCTCTCAATCTCTCTCTCTTTGTGTTTTTCGTTCTCACTCTGTGTTTCTCTGTGTGTCTTTCTCCAATTGGTTTTCTGTCTGTCTCTCTGGTGTCTGCAATTTCTTTGTGTCTCCGTTCTTTCCCTCCCCTTTTTTCTCTCCACTTTTTTTCTGCTTTTTCTCTTTATTTATCTTTTCTTATTTTCTGTTTCTTGCTGTCTTTTATCCATTTCCCTGACTTCTTTTTCTTTGTCTCTTTCTGACTTTCTCTCCCTCTCGGACTTTTTCTCTTTCTCTCTCTTTCTTTGCCTCCCCTCCCCCCGCAATATCCCCCACCGCAAATTTGGCCCCCGGAAATTATTCACCCCCGCAAACTATTTCCCTCAAAATACCCTCCAGACTCCTCCCTTCCCAACTGGAAGCCAAGCCCATCAATCGGCTGCTTTCACGCTCGGTAAACCCACAAGCAGAAAAGAGGCAGTCTTTGGAGTTAGAAATCTGAAACTCCTATTCCCACCAATCTCACACCCCTGTTGATATCCAGGTTTAAGCATTATCGTGAAAACAAAAATACTGAAACAATTGTAAAGCTGATTAAATAGGAAAATGTTGCAAACATTCAACACGCCAGGCGGCGTCTCTGGGGAAAGAAACAGCGCTAACGTTTCAAGTCATCGGTTTTCCTCAGAACTGGAAGGGACTGGACATTACCTCTTTTCAAGCAATTATGCAGCTATTTAAAAGTGGGGTATGGGGGAAAGAAAGATAAATGGGAAAGGTCAGTCATTGGGTGGAGGACAGGAGTGATTCAATGATAAAGGGATAACAGTGTAAGGCAAATGGAACAATTAAATAAACAGTGGATGGGTCCAGATGCGGTGTGAATTGAAACAACAGAATAACAGAGCAACAGGAGAGAATTAGAAATCTAAAAGAAAATCTAAACGAAAAGGACTACAAAGGCCTGGCAAATCGACAAGGAATGGAGGGAGGGGTGGGTTGATCCCAGCGGTGTTGATCAGCCTGCCAGCTTTCTAACAAATTGGGATGTCCTTCCCAATCGCCAACCCCACACACCCTGTCATTCTGGTGACTCGGGTGTAGCCACCCCCCCCCCCCCCCCCCCCCATAACAGCACAGGTCATCTGAGAAAGTTTGAGCAATGGTTATTACCAGAATTATTTAATCTCAGTGTTGGTCCGACAAACTAGTAATGCCTATTCAGAAAGTCCGATGCTGTTCCTCGGTGAGAGTCGGTGGGCTATTTTAGGAGGTCATGAATCACAAGGTCAGAGCGGGAATAGGATGTAAAATTAACATGAGAAATGACTGGAAGCTCAGGGTCATGACTGTGGACTGAACGGAGAAGTTTCACAAACTAATCACTCAATCTCAGTTTGCTCCTTTTCCGAAGTACAGGAGACTCCTTTGTGAGCACCGAATGCAGCTACTATGTTATAAGAAATGAAAGTAAATCGCCTGGAAGAATTGATCCCTACTTGCCTAGATGAGTACATCTCCAACAACAATCAAGAAGTTTGACACCATCGAGGACAGACAGCCCATTGGATTGCCAATCCATCCACCACCTTCAACATTCATTCCCTCCACCAACAATGGCTTCAATATGTACAATCAACAGGATTATTTTTATTACTATTTATGGAGTGAAAATACCCAGAGTCAATCAAAAGCCTCCTCATTTTCTGATGTTGAGGTTATTAGTCCACCATTTAGTCTGTTGATGGACAGGTCTCGGTAATGTGCAGCATTGCTCATGCATTTCCACACAAGCAGAAGGTGTTTGTACTGCGGCCTCAGCGGTGGATGTTGGATGTGCGGGGGCCCTGGCTTATGCTGAACCTGTTTAGCAAGGATCATTCTGGCCGTCGTAGTTGAAAGCAGGCCATTTTCCAAGGTTTTTCACAGAGACCTTGTTAGTGACTTCCCGTGTTTCCCAGTCCTTGATCCAAAGGATATCTGCTGTTAGATTGGTCAGGAAGGTTGCACCATATGGGTCACCGTGAAGGAAGGCAGGCAGTTAGTGGATTGAAAGTGTCATTATAGAATAGTAAGTGAGCTGCAGGACGGATTATTTCAACAAGCTAATAGGTTTTCTTCAGTCGGTGAATGTGTGGGCCAGTGATGTTTGTGAGATCAGGAAGCCAGAGGGAAACATGTTGAGTGGAGGGTTGCTGCATTCAAATGTAATGGTCATTTGAATTTGTGTATGAAGACCGATGCTACACATGGTACACTATACACTGCTGGTGATTTCTGGAGTGCAGAGGCAGCAGTGCCCCACATTGATCCAGCAAGTTTGCTCAATAGTTTGTTTCTGATGTTGACCTTTGCTGCTGTATTTTATTTTCCTATGCTCCTGGAAGAACACAGTCCTATCTAGAGGCACTTACAAAAATATTGATTTGGAGTTATGTTTTAGTCTCTGACCATCCATGTATATATGCAATGATTTACCTACTGGCTCTATGGAGGGGGGAAACACTGAATATGGCTTTAGCGGAATTCACGGTGAAACATCATGAGGTGCAGCAGTTCATCAACGTTGTAATGTCTTCATTAAGAGTCTGGTCCAGGGTGCAGCAGGATTTAGCTTGGATGGTACAACAGATGTCATCAGCATAGATGAACTTGCGAGACGTGTTGGCAGGTCATTTGTATATATGTTGAATAGCTTTGGGGCGAGTACTGAGGCCTGTGGTAATCCGTTTTCCAGTCTTCTCCACTCACTACTCCCTTGTCCAATGCGAAGTCTAAATCGTCTGAAGGGAAGGAATGTTTAAGCTACTGTTCGGACCCAGGTTGGAAGAATTATGGAGAGCTTTAGGAGCAGGCCACTGTGTCACATTGTATCACAGGCAGTTGTGAGGCCCAGTATGACAGATTTTATGTTCTTTTGGAAGCCACGTTTCATGGAGGTAATGCGTGCCAGAACTTGTTGACATGTGGTACACCCCTTATGGAAACCAACCTGGTAGACATTAAGGGTGTTCTCTACTTCTGGAGATATGGATTGCAGGATAAAACGCGTGAGAATCTTAAAGCAGCCAGAACGTAGTGAAATTGGTTGATAGCTGGCAGCCAGTGTGAGCTTTCTTCAGGATTTTGGAATGGCAAATGCCCCACTTTCGGGAGTGAATTGGAGCTGAGAATTCCTGTGTAGGACTGATTCAGCTGGACACCAGCACATGATCAAGTCGTTTCAAGAATTCTGGTGCAATGTTGCCATAATCCGCTGCTTTGCGACATTTCAGACCCTTTAGTGCTTTCCCCAGTTCTGTATTCTTGAAAGGGTGAGGTTCTGCATGTTCTGCATGTTTTTGGTGTTACCTTCTTCAGCTCATTAAAGCTGATGTGTTTTTTTTATTACTTTACCAATGGTGCCATTACTAGATGGAAAAGATGACCAACAATTTGGTTTGGGTTTTCTGATGGACGATTTAATACAGTTAATTTTTGAGCAGCTCCAAGGCGGTGAGACTCCAGCACTGCAAGTAGTGAAAGTTAGTCCTGTTGTCATTTCCTCCCCTTTGGCGTAATGTGCAACATTGAGAGACTCCAAGAGGTGGTCTATTATATCAGGGTGACCAGATGATTCATATTCCTTAAGGAATGCTGCACTCTCTGCATCAAGGCTTGTAACATAGATAGATAGGGAGCTACGAGGCATGGCTGTGCAATCAGCTTTGTGAATTGCAACACTGAAGTACTTATATAATGCTTCAGTAGGTATATTATTGATAGAGATAGTGACAATGATGCTGTATGTTTGCCAATCTGCTTTATGGAATTTCTGTTACATCTGCCTTGCACTGTTGATGACTGGAGTGAAAAGATCAATGTAAATGAACGATGACCTGTGTTGATTATGTCGGAAGTCGTCCAGGACTAGAACTGTGATGTTTGAGGGCGATCATCAAGGGAACTGACCCAGCCCAGGTCAGGTGAATATTTCCGACTCCATCTGGCTGGATGATAATTTCCCCATTGCTTGGGGTTGTGCTTAGGGTTAGTTATTTTCTGGAGGTCCACACTATGAGCTGTTCACCATCTGTGTCAGATGCTATGATACCTCAGTCAGTGTGGTGGCTGTTGAACTCTCGCACTTATGTGTCTGTGAGGCAGTATTGGCAGAACTTGCTTTTCCTGACTGGCACCTGAAGTCTTGCACACGTTTGAAATATGAAAACAGTACATCGGAATTGTGTCACAGAACGTGGTTTGTGACAGGTCTGCTGCATCGGCAATGTCAGATTGAACATAGGTGGCACGGCCATATATAGCATGTGGTGAGTAGCACAGTAGGTCAAAGTCTTTGATGTAATAGCGGCTTGCTTCTTCAGTTCCAATAATAGTCTCTTGTCGGCAAATGAATTCAAAGGAACTTTGGGTGGCAAGACCTCCAATGAGGTTTCACATGAAGGCTGATGGACCATCAATAATAAGTTGCAAGTCTTGGAGTGCATGTCCTATTGCTATAAAGCTAGAGGTTGCTTATTTGATTAGATTAGATTAGAGATACAGCACTGAAACAGGCCCTTCGGCCCACTGAGTCTGTGCCGACCATCAACCACCCATTTATACAAATCCTACACTAATCCCATATTCCTACCAAACATCCCCACCAGTCCCTATATTTCCCTACCACCTACCTATACTAGTGACAATTTATAATGGCCAATTCACCTATCAACCTGCAAGTCTTTTGGCTTGTGGGAGGAAACTGGAGCACCCGGAGAAAACCCACGCAGACACAGGGAGAACTTGCAAACTCCACACAGGCAGTACCCAGAATTGAACCTGGGTCCCTGGAGCTGTGAGGCTGCAGTGCTAACCACTGCGCCACTGTGCCGCGTGTGCTGCGCCACAGTGCTGCGACTGGTGGTTCTGGGGTGACCTGGATCCGGCAAGGGGGCTCTTTTCGTGTCCTTTAATTTTCGCCTGGAATTTAGTCTGCCGGTGGATCAGTTGCTTAGTTCTGGCGCCTAGGTAATGAAGGGTGCGTGGCGTGTACGCTGATCTATTGCCCGCCATCTACAAGATGCACTGCAGCAGCTCACCAACGCTCCTTCGAAAGCAGCTTCCGAACCCAGAACGTCGAGCACAGAAAACAACAAGGGCAACAGATGTATAGGAACACTGCCACCCGCAAGTTCCCCTCCAAACCACACGCCATCCTGACTTGGAACTATATCGCTGCTGCTTCACTGTCGCTGGTTCAAAATTTTGGAACTCCCTTCTGAAGAGTACTGTGGGTATATTTACACCAAATAGACGGCAGCGGTTCAAGAGTGCAGCTCAACAGCTTCACTTCCAAACGAGAATTGATCAAAGCACTGACCTTTCCCAAGGAAAGAAAGATCATTTATGGTTTAATTACCATTAATCATTTTCAGGTGGCACTCTGTAGCCCATGTTTAACATTTTAAACCTAAATTCCCCTCTATGTAATCTTTAGCCGCCCGGGAATAAATAATGTGGCGCCCCTCTCACTTTTTCTCTCTCTCCACTGCTCCTATCACATTCTCTCCATCAAATTGCCTGTGTCACTTTCTCTCTCTTTCACCTTCTCACGGTCTCTCTCTCCATAGCCCTCTCACTATCGCTCCCTCAACCTCTCATTTTTTCTCTCCCTGCCCCTCTCTCTTTCTCTCTGCCTGCCCCTCTCACTTTATGTCTGTCCTCGGCACTTTGACTTGTACTCTGCCTGCAGCTCGGTCTTTGACTCTCCTTGTGCACCCTACCAAATTTCCTCTCTCTATTTGCCCCGCTCACATTCTCTCTGTGCGTTTCCCTCACACCTTCTCTCGACCGCTCCTCCTTCCACGTCCTTTCTCCCTCTCTGTTCATCCCACTTTCTCTCTCTCCCTGCCACGCTCACTTTCTGCCTTTCCCTTCACCCAGCATTTCTCTCTCTCCTTACCCCTCTCACTTTCTGCCTTTCCCTTCACCCCGCATTTCTCTCTCTCCTTACCCCTCTCACTTTCTTTCTCTGCGCATCTCATTTTCTCCCTGTCGGCACTACTCTCACTTGCACTCTACCTGCCCCTCTCACTTCAATTAGTTTCATCTTCTGCTTCAAATACAGGAATCACATCAGCTGGGCATCCGTCCTTTGGAACTATTCCCTATTTAGTTGATTATTAAATAACTTATAATCGTGCCTCTGTTATCTCTTCCCGATCATTTAGTAGGTGTCGAGCACTCCATCTGAAGCAGAGCGCTTCCCCACTCTTTGATCTCTCTCCAATATCTCCCCACTTTCTGCATAAAAGGGCTTAAAATTCTTTGCTGAATTTATTCGCTATTATATTCCCGGCGGAGCAGCAGGAGAAGGTAGCGACTCTTCGGTGGGTGAGTGAAGGCATCAGGAGCTGTGTTTTAAAAGTAAGTACTTACTGTTTTACTTACTGTTTTCCTTGTCTTTGAGTTTCTTTTGGCGCCGGAGGAACCGGAAGCTGATCGGCAGCGAGGACTCCTGGGTAGGTATTTTCCTTAAAGGTGTGGAGCTCCGTGGACTCGGCCTCATTTCCCGGCGGAGCAGCAGGAGAAGGTAGCGACTCTTCGGTGGGTGAGTGAAGGCATCAGGAGCTGTGTTTTAAAAGTAAGTACTTACTGTTAGAGGTGGGAAGAGGTCAGTGCAGGGATCTCCTGTGGTCGTTCCCCTCAACAACAAGTATACAGTTTTAGATACTGTTGGGGGGGACGGCCTATCGGGGGCAGGCTGCAGTGACCGGGCCTCTGGCACGGGGTCCTGCACTGTGGCTCAGAAGGGAAGGAGGGAGAATGGGAGAGCACTAGTCATCGGGGACTCGATGGTGAGGAGTACGGACAGGCGGTTCTGTGGGCGCAGGCGAGACGCACGGATGGTTTGTTGCCTCCCTGGTGCCAGGGTCCGTGATGTTTGTGATCGCGTCTTCAGGATCCTTAAAGGGGAGGGGGAGCAGCCAGAGGTCGTGGTGCACATTGGCACCAACGACGTAGGAAGGAAGGGTGGCACAGATGTTAGAAGTGAGTTTAGGGAGTTAGGCTGGAAGCTGAAAGCTCGGACGGACAGAGTTGTTATCTCTGGTTTGTTGCCGGCGCCACGTGATAGTGAGGCTAGGAATAGGGAGAGAGCACAGCTGAACACGTGGCTGCAGGAATGGTGTAGGAGGGAGGGCTTCCAGTTCTTGGATAATTGGACTGCATTCTGGGGAAGATGGGACCTGTTCAAACAGGACGGGCTGCATCTGAACCAGAGGGGCACCAATATCCTGGGAGGGAGGTTTGCTAGTACTGTTCGGGAGGGTTTAAACTAGTTTGGGAGGGGGATGGGAACCGGACTTGTAATCCAGGGACCAGTGGGTCCACTCAGAAAGACAAAGAGTGTAGTGAGGTATTGGGGAAGGTAGCACTGTCACAGAGGACAGATGGGCACGGAGAAGGGTTAAAGTGCGTATACTTCAACGCAAGAAGCATCAGGAATAAGGTGAGTGAATTGAAGGCGTGGATGGGCACTTGGGACTACGATGTTGTGGCCATCACTGAAACGTGGATAGGTGAGGGGGAGGAATGGTTTTTGGAGGTACCTGGTTATAGATGTTTTCATAAGATTAGGAATGGTGGTAAAAGAGGTGGGGGGGTGGCATTGTTAGTTAGAAATAGTGTAACAACTGCTGAAAGAATTTTCGAGGAGGATCTGCCGACTGAGTCACTGTGGGTTGAGGTCAGGAACAGGAAAGGAGCAGTCACCTTGATGGGAGTTTTCTATAGGCCCCCCAATAGCAGCAGGGAGGTGGAAGAGCAGATTGGGAAACAGATTTTGGAAAGGAGCAGAAGTCACAGGGTAGTAATTATGGGGGATTTCAACTTCCCAAATATTGATTGGCAACTCTTTAGATCGAATAGTTTGGATGGGGTAGTGTTTGTGCAGTATGTCCAGGAAGCTTTTCTGACTCAGTATGTAGACTGCCCGACCAGAGGGGAGGCAATATTGGATTTGGTACTAGGTAATGAACCAGGGCAAGTGATAGAGCTGTTGGTGGGCGAGCACTTTGGAGATAGTGATCACAATTCTGTAGCATTCACTGTGGTAATGGAGAAGGATAGGTATGTGCAACAGGGCAAGGTTTACAATTGGGGGAAGGGTAGATATGATGCTGTCAGGCAGGAACTGAGGAGCATAAGTTGGGAGCATATGCTGGCAGGGAAGGGCACGGTCGAAATGTGGAACTTTTTCAAGGAGCAGATAGTAGGGGCCATTGATAAGCATGTCCCTGTCAGACAGGGAAGGGATGGTCATGTGAGGGAACCGTGGTTGACAAGAGAGGTTGAGAGTCTTGTTAGGAAGAAGAAGGAGGCGTATATAAAGTTGAGGAAAAAGGGCACAGGCATAGCTCTGGAGGGATACAAGATGGCCAGGAAGGATCTGAAGAAAGGGATTAGGAGAGCTAAGAGAGGGCATGAAAAATGCTTGGCGGGTAGGATAAAAGAAAACCCCAAGGCCTTTTACGCGTATGTCAGAAATATGAGGATGACTAGGGGGACCATAGGTCCGGTCAAGGACAATAGCGGGAGACTGTGTGTTGAGCCGGAAGAGATAAGTGAGGTTTTGAATGAGTACTTCTCTTCGGTATTTACGAATGAGAAGGGGTGTATTACTGAAGAGGACGGTGTGAAACAGACTGGTAAGCTCGAGGAAGTGCTCGTTAGGAGGGAAGATGTGTTGGGGTTTTTGAATAACTTGAAGATAGACAAGTCTCCCGGGCCTGACGGGGTATATCCAAGGATGTTATGGGAAGCAAGGGATGAAATTGCAGAGCCGCTGGCAATGATCTTTTCATCTTCTCTGCTGACGGGGGTGGTACCAGGTGATTGGAGGGTGGCAAATGTTGTGCCCCTGTTCAAGAAAGGGAATAGGAACAACCCTGGGAATTACAGGCCAGTTAGTCTTACTTCGGTGGTAGGCAAGTTGATGGAAAAGGTGCTGAGGGATAGGATTTATGAGCATCTGGAAAGACACTGCTTGATTCGGGACAGTCAGCACGGTTTTGTGAGGGGTAGGTCTTGCCTCACAAGCCTGATTGAATTCTTTGAGCAGGTGACCAAGCAAGTGGATGAGGGTAAACCAGTGGATGTGGTGTACATGGATTTTAGTAAGGCATTTGATAAGGTCCCCCATGGTAGACTTATGGAGAAAGTCAGGAGGCATGGGATAGTGGGGAATGTGGCCAGTTGGATTAAGAATTGGCTAACTGATAGAAGGCAGAGAGTGGTCTTAGATGGTAAATACTCAGCCTGGAGCCCAGTTACCAGTGGCGTGCCACAGGGATCAGTTCTGGGTCCTCTCCTGTTTGTGATTTTTGTTAACGACTTGGATGAGGAAGTCGAAGGGTGGGTCAGTAAATTTGCAGATGATACAAAGGTTGGTGGAGTTGTGGATACCGAGGAGGGCTATTGTCGTCTGCAAAGGGACTTGGATAGGTTGCAGTGCTGGGCTGAAAAGTGGCAGATGGAGTTTAACCCTGAAAAGTGTGAGGTCGTCCATTTTGGAAGGACAAACATGAATGCAAAATACTGGGTTAACGGTAGGGTTCTTGGGCATGTGGAGGAGCAGAGAGACCTTGGGGTCTATGTGCATAGATCATTGAAAGTTGCAACTCAAGTGGATAGGGCTGTGAAGAAGGCATATGGGGTGTTAGCGTTCATTAGCAGAGGGATTGAATTTAAGAGCCGTGAGGTGATGATGCAGCTGTACAGGACCTTGGTAAGGCCTCATTTGGAGTACTGTGTGCAGTTCTGGTCGCCTCATTTTAGGAAGGATGTGGAAGCCTTGGAGAGGGTGCAGAGGAGATTTACCAGGATGTTGCCTGGAATGGAGAATAAGTCTTACGAGGAAAGGCTGAACATTCTAGGCCTCTTCTCATTAGAAAGGAGAAGGATGAGGGGTGACATGATAGAGGTTTATAAGATGATCAGGGGAATAGATAGGGTAGACAGTCAGAAACTTTTTCCCCGGGTGGAGCAAAGCGTTACAAGGGGTCATAAATTTAAGGTGAAGGGTGGGAGATATAAGGGGGATGTCAGGGGAAGGTTCTTTACCCAGAGAGTGGTCGAGGCATGGAATGCCTTGCCCGGGGAAGTTGTTGAGTCAGAAACTTTAGGGACTTTCAAAAGGCTTTTGGATAGGTATATGGATAAAGGAGAATGATGGGGTATAGATTAAATTGTCCTTGACAGAGGACAAAGGATCGGCACAACATTGTGGGCCGAAGGGCCTGTTCTGTGCTGTATGTTCTATGTTCTATGTTCTATGACTGTTAAAACCTCTCCTCAGATATGCCTTTCCCTTCTTCAGGCTCTGAATCTGCATCTACTGTGTGATTCAGCCCCGACTACCCCACAACCCATCAGACTTCCTTCTTTCTGTGCTCGGAGATGCGCTGCAGAAAGCCATTCACATTTCTGTACTTGTCAGTTTGTCCCTCTCTGCTCCAGAGGTCAATAAACCCAAGCTGTGTTTAAATTCAGAGTGGATGAAATTTTACTTGACAGACAGCATGAGACCATTCCCCAGCCAGCTTCCCTCCACCATCTCCTGCTGGTAAATTCCGAGGGACCATTTCGAATTGATTTCTTTTGTTTTGTTCTTTCTCCAATCACGCTGGATCTCGTCTCTTCCTCACTGGCTCTGGTCTGGGAATCAAAATTCTTGTAGCATCCAGTCACACATTAGTACAATGGGATATTCCCCTCACAAACGGTGTCACTATGGAAACCAGTTTGGGTCCTAGCTAGTCTTCCTTTGTGTATGATGTGGGGAACATTATTCTTCCTAATCCTAATCAGGATCTTTCCTTCACATTTTTTACTGACACATCCGTGACTGTGCTGGTCCGAATTTCTCCTTTATCCCTGAACTGGAAAATTTCTTCAACTTTGCATTTTGTCCCGCTTCCCCTTCCTCATTTGTCTTTTCATTGTCCGTCCCTGACACTTTACTTCCCTTCCTCGACGTCTGCACCGCCATTTCAGGGGATTGGATGTCCATCAATATCTATTTTAACCCCACCGACTCCTGCTGTTTCTTTGATTACACTTCCTCCGACCCCGCTTCCTGGAGTGACTCTGTTCCATTGTCCCAGTTTCTTCACCTCCGTCCCATCTGTTCCCACGATGTAAAATTCCAAACCTGTACTTCTGAAATGTCTTCAGTATTCCTCAGTCGAGATTCCACTCCACTATGTTTAGCAGGGCCCTGGACCATGTCCAGCCCATTTCCCGCATTACTGTCTTCACTTCATTCCCTTCCCTGACAGAACCATGATAAGGTTTCCCATGTCCTCAACATCCAGCCCACCAGCCTCCACATTCAACGCATCATCCGCCACAATTTCTGCCATGTCCAGCTAAGTCCACCAGAAACGGTATATTCTGCTCCCTTCCCATTCCAAGCTCTAAGAGAAATCGTGATGAACTCTTCATTTACCCTCAACATCGACCCCATTTCCGAGATCACCTTCCCATTTCAAGCACTGTCCAAACGCGAAATCACTCCTTCCAGGTCTCTAGGATTTGCTTGCACTTCTTACAATTTTGTAACTGTATTCGCTGCTCAGGATGGGATCTCCTGGACATTGGGAGAGGAGCAAACTCAGGTTGGATGATTGATTTGTTGAACATCTCCCGTCATTGTGCATGAGTGATCCTGAATTCCTGACCATTTACCATTTTAATTCTACTCTCCACTCTCACTCTGTCAGTTACATCCTCGACTCCTACACTCTTCCACTGAAACTCAATGATGAACATTGCCTGCCACTCGCCCTTTGATTCTCTCTGCGTACCCTATCGGTTTTAATCCCTCCATCCGTCCTTTTCACATTCTTTGTGTGTTTGTGTGTCCCTCATTCCGACTCTCTCTCCCTGCTACTCCCACCTTCTCTGTCTCCCTGCAACTCTCACTGTCTCTCTTCCTGCCTTTCTCAATTTATCTCTGTCCCTCTTACTTTCTCTTTGTCCACGCCACTCTCACTTGCACTCTACCTGCTCATCTCAAACTGACTCTCTCTGCAGCCCCTTAAACGACTGCAGTCCCTCAAACAAACGCCTAGAATCGGGAGCAGATAAATTCAGCACGAGACTCTGGTCTTCACATACCTTCAGGAGTGGAAAGCAGTCAGACATCTTCAAGAGTTGGCGCGCACTGACTGAGTTTGAGTTTGAAAAAAATAAAGGACAGTGACATCACAGGAGAGCTGCAATGTGGTGAGCAAATGCTGTTGGACAGTATCTGTAAATAGCCGGGTTAGTAACAAAAGTAAAGAGAAAGGGAAGGTCTACATATTTTTGATATATATTTAGTAGTGTTTGTTTAGGGAATCAAGATCCCTAGTGTAAATAGTCTCTAACTTTTGAGTAATTTAAGGGAGTAAATTAAAGATAAAGCATGGCAGGACAGCTCGGCAGGATGGAGTGCTCCTCCTGTGCAATGTGGGAAGTCAGGGACACTTACAGTGTCCAGGGCGAACACGTGTGCAGGAGGTGTCTCCAGCTACAGCTCCTCGAAATCCACGTTTCGGATCTGGAGCGGCGGCTGGGGACACTGTGGAGCATCCGTGAGGCTGAGATCATTGTGGATAGCACGTACAGGGAGGTGATCACACCGCAGGTAACGACTGCTCAGCAGAAAGGGAATGGGTGAACGCCAGGCAGAGTAGAAGAAATAGGCAGATGATGCATGAGTCCCCTGGGTGCATCTCCTTCTCTAATATACTTTCTGCTTTGGGAAGTGTCGGAGGAGGTAACTTCTCAGTGGAATGCAGCAAAAGCCAAGTCTGTGGCACCACGGGTTGTTCAACTGCATAGGATTGGAGTTAAAAGAGTGGGAGAGCTATAGTGATAGGGGATTCTATCGTCAGGGGTACAGATAGGCGTTTCTGTGACCGCAAACGTGACCACAGAAGGGTATGCTGCCTCCCTGGTGCTCGGGTCAAGGATGTCACGGAGTGGCTGTAGGGGAGTGTGAACAGTCAGAGGTCGTGGTTGGCATTGGTGCCAATGACATAGGTAGAAAGAGAAATGATGTCCTGCTACAAGAATGTATGGAGATAGGTAGCAGATTAATGAGCAGGAATTCAAAGGTTGTATTCTCTTCATTACTCCCAGTGACATGTGCTAGGGAGTATAGCAATAGGAGAATAGAGCTGATGAATGCGTGGCAGAAGGGATGGTGCAGCGGAGATGGCTTTAAATTCCTGGATCACTAGGTCTGTTTCTGAAGAAGGTGGGACCTGGGCACTTTTGGACGGAATGCACCTGAACCGGAACGGGACCAGCATTCTTGCAGCGAGGTTTGCTAGTGCTGTTGTTTGGGGGGGGGGGGGGGGGGGGGTGGGGGGAGTGTGGAGGGGAAGCGGGGTTGTTTAAACTAATTTGGCAGGGGTATTGGATACAGAGTAGGGGGTGATGCACATAAAAATATAGAAGGGAAATTAAGTCAGTCTAGAAGCCAGAGCAAATATAGACCTGTTAAGGCACAAGTGAACAGTGCAACGCTGGATTGCATCTATTTTAACGCAAGGAGTCTTACACATAAGGGCATTGATTAACCATTGGAATATGATAGTACTGCTATCACAGATACATGGTTGAGGTAAGGGCTGAACTGGCAGCTTAATATTCCAGAGTATAGAATCTTCAGGCGTGACTGAGGGATGTGTTAAAGAGGAGGTGGAATTGCACTATTGGTCAAGGAGTCAATTACTTCAGGAAGGAGGGATGATATCTTAAATGGTTCCTCAAATGAGGCTATATGGGTAGGATTTAAAAATAAAAAGGGAGCAATCACTTTGCTGGGAGTTCACTACAGGCCTCCAAACAGTCAGGGAGCGATAGAGGAGCAGATATATAGGGAAATCTCAGAGAGGTGTAAAAATAATGGGGTAATAATAGTAGGGGATTTCAACTTCCCCAATATTAACTAGCATAGTCTTAGTGCAAGAGGCTTAAATGGGGTGGAATACTTAAAGTGCATCCAGGAGAGCTTGTTGAGCCAGCATGGAGAAAATCCTACAAGAGAAGTGGTGGTACTGGAACTAATCTTAGGGAATGAATCCGGAAAAGTGATGTAAGTGGCAGTGGGGGGGGGGGGGGCATTTCGGGGATAGTGACCAAAACTATGTAAGATTTAAGGTAGTTATGGAAACGGACAAAAGTGGACCAGAAATAAATGTACTGAATTGGGGGAAGGCCGATTCTAATATAATAAAATAGGAGCTGACCAAAGTGGGCGAGGAGCAGATACCTGTAGGAAAGTCTACATCAGACCATTGGGAGTCATTCAAAAAGGCATTAGTCAGAGTTCAGAGCCAACATGTTCCCGTAAAGATCAAGGGAAGGACCAATAAGTCCAGAACACCCTGGCTGTCAAGGGATCTCGAGGATTGGATAAAGCAAAATAGGAGGCTCATGGCAGATTCGACTGATGAAAACCGCGTAGGCTCTATAGGAGTATAGTAAGTGTGTATGTGTGTGTGTGTGTGGGGGGGGGGGGGGGTACATAAAAAAAGCAATTAGGAGAGCGAAGAGGGGGCATGAAAAAAGCACTGGCAAGCAAGAGAAAGGAAAGTCACAAGGCCTTTCATAAATATATAAAGGGCAAGAGGATATGCGAGGAATGAATAGGGCCCATTAAGGACCAAAGTGGCAATCTGTGTGCAGAGCCAGAGGACGCAGGTGAGGTTTTAAATGATTACTTTTAATCTGTGTTCACTATAGAAAAGGACGGTATAGGTGTAGAAATCAGGGAGGGGGGTTGTAATATGCTTGAACAAATCAACATTGTAAGGGAGGATGCATTAGCTGTTTTAGCGGGTGTAAAAGTGGATAAATCCCCAGGCCCAGATGAGATGTATCCCAGGTTGCTGTGTGAGGCAAGGGAAGAGATTCAAGGAGCTCTGACAGAAATTTTCAAATCCTCAAACAGGAGAAGTGCCAGAGGACTGGAGGACAGCGAATTTGGTACCATTATTCAAGAAGGGTAGTGGGGATAAACAAGTTAATTACAGGCCAGTGAGTCTGAAATCAGTGGTAGGGAAACTGTTGGGAAAATAAATATGAGGGACAGGATTATTCTCCACTTGGAGAGACAGGGATTAATCAAGAGTGGTCAGCATGGCATTGTCAAGGGGAGATGATGTCTAACCAATTTGGTAGAATTTTTAAAGGAGGTGACTAGGTGTCTAAATGAGGGTAAAGCAGTTGACATAGGCTACATGGACTTGTGTAAGGCTTTTGATAAGGACCCGTATGTAAGATTGTTCAAGAAGGTAAGAGTCCATGGGATCCAGGGCAATTTGGCAAATTGGATCTAAAATTGGCTTCGTTGCAGGGGCAGAGGGTGATGGTCGAAGATTGCTTTTGCGAATGGAAGCCTGTGACCAGTGGTGTACCGCAGCGATCTACGCTGGGACCACTGCTTTTTGTAGTATACATTAATGATTTAGATGAGAATATAGGAGGTATATCAATAAGTTCACAGAGCACCCGAAAATTGGTGGTGTTGTAAATAGTGAGGAGAAAAGCCTTACATTACAGGACGATATAGATGGGCTGGTGTGATAGGCAGAGTAGTGACAAATGGAATTTAATCCTGAGAAGTGGGAGGTGATACATTTTTGGAGGACTTACAAGTCAATGGATGGTAGGGGCATAAGAAGTACAGACGGTCAGAGGGACCTTGTGTACTTGTCCGTAGATCACTGAAGGCAGCAGGACAGGTAGATAAGGTGGTTAGGAAGCCATATGGGATACTTGGCTTGCATAGAATATAAGAGCAGGGAGGTGATGATGGAACTGTACAAAATGCTGGTTAGGCCACAGCTGGAGTACTGTGTACTCTTCTGGTCGCCCCATTATAGGAAGGATGTGATTGCACTGGAGAGGGTGCAGAGGAGATTCACCAGGATGTTTTCCTCAGAGCAGAGAAGGTTGAGGGGGGACCTGATTGAGTAAAACAAAATTATGAGGCACATAGATAGGGTAGATATGAAGAAACCTGCTCCCTTCGCAGAGGTGTCAATAACTACGGGGCGTAGATTTAAGGGAAGGGACATATGGTTAAGGGCGGAATTGTGGATTATTTTTTCACCTAGAAGGTGGTTGGAATATGGAACACACTGCCTGAAGGGGTGGTAGAGGTAGGAACCCTCACAACATTTAAGAAATATTTAAATGAGCACTTGAAATGCCATAGCATACAAGGCTATGGGTCAAGTGCTGGAAAATGGGATTAGTATAGTTAGGCTTGATGGCCCGCAGAGATATGATGGACTGAAGGGCCTGCTTCTGTGCTGTATAACTCTGAGACTCCAAGACTCTATGACTACTGCAGCCCCTCAAACTAACACAGTCCGTTAACCAAATATTTCCCCTCAATATAATACAATCCCTCAAACTAATGCAGACCCTCAAACTTATGCAGCGCCACAAACGAAAGCAATTAGCTGGAAAACCGCTAATATTCAATTAGGGAAGAGGGCAAAAAACAGGAAGTTATAGGCTAGTATGCCAAACATCGGTCATTGGGAAAATTCTGGAATGCATCATTAAGGAAGAAGTAGCAGGACATTTATAAAAGGTTAACACAATCAAGAAGAGTCAACATGGCGTTGTGAAAGAGAAATCATGTTCGACAAATTTGATGGAGTTCCTTGAGGATCTAACAAGCAGAGTTGATAAAGGGAACTGGTAGATGTAGTGTATTTGGATTTCCAGAACGCATTCGATAAGGTGCCACATAAAAGATTATGACACAATTTAGGAGCTCACAGTAGTGAGGGTAATGTATGAGCATGGAATAAGGATTGGCCAACTCACAGAAGGCAGAGAGTCGGGATGAATGAGTCTTTTCCACGTTAGAAAGATGTAACTAGTGGAGTGCCACAAGGATCAGTCCTAGGGCCTCAATTATTTACTATCTATATTCATGACTTGGAGGAAGGGGCAGAGCATTGTTTTATCCAAATTTGCTAACGACACAACAATATGTGGAAGGGCATGTTGTGAAGAGGGGATAAGGAATCTGAAAGGGGATATAGATAGTTGAGTGAGTGGGCAAAAACTTAACAGATGGAGTTTAAGGTAGAAAGGTGTGAGGCCGTGCACTTTTGCAGGCAGAATCTAAAGGCAGACTATTATTTAAATTGAGATAGACTCCAAAAAAGTGCAGCACAGAGGACACTTAGTGTTGTTGTGCATGAAACACAAAAAGTAATCATACCAGTGCAGCAAGGAATTAAGAAAGCGAATAGAATATTGGCTTTTATTGCTAGGGGGTTGGAGTTTAAAATAGGGAAGTCTTGTTACACCTGTACAGGGTTTTGGTGAGGTCGCAGCTGGAGTACTGTGTACAGTTTTGGTCCCCGTATTTAAGAAAGGATATTTTGGCATTGGAGGCAGTTCAAAAGAGATTCACCAGGCTGATTCCTGGGACGATGGGTTGACTTATCAAGAATGGCTAAGCAGGTTAGGCATTTATTCATGAGAGTTTAGAAGAATGAGGGGTGATCTTATTGAAATGTACAATATTCTGAGGGGGCTTGACAGGATAAATGTTGAGAAGATGTTTCCACTAGTGGGGGAATCTTGATCCAGGGGACATAGTTACAGAATAAGGGGACATTCAATTAAATGGAATTTCTTCTCTCAGAGGGTAATGAATGTCTGGACCCTCTACGCCAGAGACTTGTGGAGGCTAGATCACTGAAAGTATTTAAAGAGGAGGTAGATAGATTTTTGAAATCTCGGCCATTTGAGGGCTCCGAGGAGATGGCATAAAAGAGGAGTTGAGGTCTGGGACAGATCAGCCATGATCATATTAAATAGGAGGGCGGGCATGAGGGATCGCACGGCCTACTCCTGTTCCTATTTCTCATATTCCTATGTTCAATCGCTCAAACTAATGCAGCCCTTCAAACTAATGCAGCCCCTGAAACTACTGCAGCTCCTCACACGACTCCCGCCCTTCAATCAAGCATAGACCTTAAAACCAATGCAACCCCTCAAACTAATACGGCCCCTCAAACTAACACAGACCCTCAAACGAAAGCAACCCTTCAAATTTATGAAATAAAAAGAAGAAATGCTGGAACCACTCAGCAGGTCTGGCAGCATCTGTGGAAAGAGGAGCAGAGTTAACGTTTCGGGTCAGTGAGCCTTCTTCGGAACTGACAAATATTAAAAATGTCACAGGTTATAAGCAAGTGAGGTGGGGGTGGGGCAAGAGATAACAAAGGAGAAGGTGCAGATTGGACAAGGCCACATAGCTGACCAAAAGGTCATGGAGCAAAGGCAAACAATATGTTAATGGTGTGGTGAAAGACAAATCATTAGTACAGAATAGGTGTTAATGGACTGAATATTGAACAGCAGCAAGTGCACACATGAAAAATAACAGTGGGTAAGCAAACTGAACAAACTAAGATGAAATGAAATAAATGCAAAAAAAAAGGTTGTAAAAAATCGAAAAAAGAAAAAAGAAGAAAAAACGCCTATAAATGAAAGTAAAATGGGGGGGCTGTCATGCTCTGAAATTATTGAACTCAATGTTCTGTCCGGCAGGCTGTAGTGTGCCTAATCGGTAGATGAGATGCTGTTCCTCGAGCTTGCGTTGATGTTCACTGGAACACTGCAGCAATCCCAGGACAGAGATGTGAGCATGAGAGCAGGGGGGAGTGTTGAAATGGCAAACAACCGGAAGCTTAGGGTCCTGCTTGCGAACCGAGTGGAGATGTTCCGCAAAACGGTCACCCAGTCTGTGCTTGGTCTCCCCAATGTAGAGGAGACCACATTGTGAGCAGTGAATACAGTATACTACATTGAAAGAAGTACAGGTAAATCGCTGCTTCACCTGAAAGGACTGTTTGGGGCCTGGGATTGTGAGGAGAGAGGAGGTAAATGGGCAGGTATTACACCTCCTGCGATTGCAGGGGAAGGTGCCATGGGATGGGGACGAGGTGGTGGGGGTAATGGAGGAGTGGACCAGGGTGTCACAGAGGGAATGATCCCTTCGGAATGCTGACAAGGGAAAGGAGGGGAAGATGCATTTGGTAGTGGCATCACGCTGGAGGTGGCGGAAATGGCGGAGGATGATCCTTTGGATATAGAGGCTGATGGGGTGGAAAGTGAGGACAAGGGGAATCCTGTCATGGTTCTGGGATGGGGGGAAGGGTTGAGGGCAGTGGTACGGGAAATGGGCTGGACTCAGTTGAGGGCCCTGACAACAACAGTGGGGGGGAATGCTCGGTTGAGGAAAAAGGAGGTCCTACCAGAAGCTTCCCTCCCTTCCCCTGTCAGCATTCCGAAGGGATCATTCCCTCCGTGACACCCTGGTCTCCTCTACATTGGGGAGACCAAGTGCAGACTAGGTGACCGTTTTGCAGAACACCTACACTCAGTCTGCAAGCAGGACCCTGAGCTTCCGGTTGCTTACCATTTTAACACTCCTCCCTGCTCTCATGCTTACATCTTTGTCCTGGGCTTGCTGCAGTGTTCCAGTGAACATCAACGCAAGCTCGAGGAACAGCATCTCATCTACCGATTAGGCACACTACAGCCTGCCGGACTGAACATTGAGTTCAATAATTTCAGAGCATGACAGCCCCCCATTTTACTTTCATTTTTAGTTGTTTTTTTCTTTTTTCTTCTTTTTTTTCTTTTTTCGATTTTTTACAACCTTTTTTTTTGGATTTATTTCATTTCATCTTAGTTTGTTCAGTTTGCTTACCCACTGTTATTTTTCATGTTTGCACTTGCTGCTGTTCAATATTCAGCCCGTTGAAACCTATTCTGTACTAATGCTTTGTCTTTCAACACACCATTAACATATTGTTTGCCTTTGCTCCATGACCTTTTGGTCAGCTATGTGGCCTTGTCCAATCTGCACCTTCTCCTTTGTTATCTCTTGCTCCACCCCCACCTCACTTGCTTATAACCTGTGACATTTTTAATATTTATCAGTTATGAAGAAGGGTCACTGACCAGAAACGTTAACTCTGCTTCTCTTTCCACAGATGATGCCAGACCTGCTGAGTGGTTCCAGCATTTCTTCTTTTTATTTCAGATTTCCAGCATCCGCAGTATTTTGCTTTTATTTTAGCCTTCAAATTTATGGATGGAACTTTTACATTTAATGCATCTGGGAACTGAAAGCCAATGTGGGTCAGTGAGGGCGAGAGAGTGGGATTTTGTGAGGCCTGGAAATGGGCAGCAGAATTTTGGATCAGTTGGTATTGTTGGAAGGTGGAGACAGGGGAGCTGGTCAGGGAGAACTCGAGGAATGTAATCAGGAGGGGTCATAGTTCTAATTTTATTGGCATTAACCAAGTCACCATCTGAAGTGAAATAGCAGTGAGAGAAATATAAACGGGGTACTTCTAATGTCCGTCCCCTCATATTACCCACAGTGCTGACTAGGCAATCCTGAACATGACCCTTAATTGCACCGTGTCAGCAACTCAAACTTCGTATTTTACGTGGGAAACTGCACGAGCAGACTGAGACAGCTCGGCTTGTGCCCGTGGATCAATGCCTACTGTGGAGAAATCAATAAGATGTAAAATTGCATCGCCTGTTTTGAACATGATCAATAAACCCATCTGTAAATGAAACGTTTTATTACTGTGTGACGAGTCAGGTAATAAACGAAGCTTTCAGCGTTCTTTCTACTCGAGGTCCTGGATTTTGAGATGTTTGCTTTTAAACCACCATATTATTTACATCGAATCAAGGCTGCTGATATAATGTATTTGTTCAGGTGGTTGTATCTAATTGAAATGATCAGGGGTATAACCATGTCTGTGGAGACTGATCTGCTGTATAAATGAGGGCCCATTGGAATGGATCAGCTCAGAGTGGCTGCCGGAGCTGTTGGTTCCACACCAGCAGAAGTTGCTGCTTCTCACAGACATGGGACGTGCAATCATCGACCAGATAGAATACATCTATATTCCTGTTCTTGCAGCTGTTGGAATTCCTGGTAAGCTGTTATACCATCTGTCATTGGTGTCAAACGGTGTTAACTTTGTTTTTGAACTCGGCATATTTTTCTCACTGTATGTTTTATAGAACCGTTGTTCTCTTCCAGTGGTTCAATGATGGAACGTCCTCGGTGTCTACTCTTCCAATTTTCTCGAAGCTGCACTCTTTCTGTAATCAAGTTTGTTTATCCAACCATGATAATGTCACAGCATTGTTTTCTGCTCTGAATTTATTGGAAACAGTTATTTTACCTCAGAGCAGGAATCAGACTGACCGGATTGTCTGTTTCATGTTGTGGAACGAACCTGTCCTGGAACATTGTTATGAATCTGGTTTCAGGGATTGATAATGAGACAACTACTGGAGTCAGTGTTGCAAGGAGACACTACAATGTACTTCCCTTCACAATAATATGGCTCAGTTTACCTGGGATTTCAATATAATTGTTAGGTATAATTTATAAAATATTATTTCATTCTGTGTGAGTCTGACGTTACTTCGGAGCTCTGGCGATTGAACTGAGTTTGAGGCTGACTGTTTCACATCTCCTTTTCTGTTTCACTGTGGATTAAATCAGAAAGACTTGGGCGACATTGTAAGATTGAATGTATGTATGTGATCTTGTATCATTTTACACTGTATCTATTGCAATAATGAGTCCCTCTATTTATCTGGAGATTATAAACTGCAGCGGTGACGATGGTGTTGTATGAATTGGACAAACCCGCCATCTATCGCTGCACTTCATAATTCTAGTAGAGATAGTGTTGATCGGTGAAGTCGCACCTCCTCCCCTTGACCCAATTAAAATTCCGACCCGAACCTGTCTGAATGTGGAAAATGGTCAAGATTCATAACTCTGCACATGGGTATCCTTAGTGAAGCATTTTATTTTCTGGATTATCATTTCCAAGGGATGTGACTGACCGCCCAGACATTCTGGGAACCACAGATTGCTAGTTTGTAAATATTATTTGAAATTTCTACACTAGTTCAACATTTGAGATAAGTCTCTTATATCTGTATTGACGTATAGCATTGTGCTATCTGCTTGTATTCGCTATCTCTTGACTGGTATGAAATCACTCGATTGTGTCAGTGTCTACGCATGAATAACCTCATTTCATTTCCTGGTATGTTTCAAGAGTTAAGTTGAAAGTCTGATTGGTGCCTTGGATATGAAACTTTCTCCACTTCTGGCAATGTATCGTACATTACTTCACTGCACAGTCGCTAGATCTTCAGATGTTGGCTCCCTTTAAGTTGAATAAATTCTAGCTAAAGGACTGGCTACAGGAGTTTCAATGATATTAAGCTGTGTCCGGAAGTGGCTTTCTATTATTTTTATTCTATGAATTGTAGATGAGGTGAACAGAGTAGCCAAACAGTTGGAGATTTGTGTGATCTGGATAAACAAGAAGGTATTCACACAGCATTCATCCTCAAACAAACTAATTCTGGGAGTAAGATGATTAAACTTGGGCTCATGAACAGAATGCAGGCACATGGTATTAGGATTTAAGTGAACGAGAAAGGATAACTGAGAAGGTGAGAAAGAGAGTGCAGAGAGATAGAGAAAGAAGCATTAAACAGACAGAGGACGAAAACTAGAGGGAGTGGTCGAGGCAATAAAAGGACATAAAGAGAGTGGTAGCATGTAAATAATTCCTCAGAATGAGCTGACAAAACTTTCTGTAGAATTGGGAAGAGGAAATATGAGTTGAATATGTTATTAGGATGTTGCCAGATTGTGTGAGCTTACGTCTAATAGTCGAGTGCATTTATCACTCTCTGGTCCTCGGGCTATTCAACTGAATATTACTTTTTGGAACGTGCTGACTGAATAAATGCACTTGCAGATTAGAATGCGAGATTTATTTGTTCAAAATGAATTTCATACGTATGGAACATGAGAAATAGAAGCTGGAGCAGTCCATGCAGCACCTCCAACCGACTCCAACATTTAACAAAATCAGGGCTCATTTACCAAGTGCAGTATCTATTGATCCCAGTCTTGAATATACATAACAATGGAGCACCCACAGCTCTCTGGGTAAAGATTTCTAAAGGATTCGAAGCCCTCTGAGTGATGATGTTTCCCCTTATTTCAGTATGAAATGACCGACCTCTAATCCTGAGACTATGCCCGAGCCAAGGGGAAACAACCCCTCATCTACCTTGTCAAGCAAACTGAGAATGCTGTAAGTTTCACTGAGATCACCTCTCATTCTTTTAAGCTACAGAGAATATGTGGATACTCTCTCAATCTCCTTGTTAGACAATCCTCTTCACAAAGGAATCAGTCCAGTGAACGTTCGTTGCATTCCCTCGAAGGCAAGTATATCCTTCCTTAGCTACAGAGATCTGAACTGTATATAGCACACCGAGTGTGGGTTCATCAAAACCCTGTATGATTTGCAGCATTTAAATGTCCATTGTAAAAGGTTATTAATATCTTCAGGAATTTGTTGCATTCTTCCGTTGTTTTAACTGTACTTTCAATGTGGATGTGTCTTTATATTTCGAATTTGTGCTTCTGCTTCACAAGGCCCTGTCGATTATGGAATTGATGATTAACAGTGACCCCAATGCCAATTATTGGGAAATATCACTGCTCCCCTGCCAATCAGAGTAAGGAACCTCCCCACTGTTTCCTGTTTCTGCAGCCAGCTAGCTGTCCATTCTGCTGCTTGTCCCATAATTCCATTTGCGCTATGAATATTCATGAGTCTGCTTATGGTATCCTATGGTATCCAATATGTTCCTTCTACTTCATTAGTCTTCACTACGATTTCTGGTATTATTCAAATAATTTAATATGGCTTTTCCTTTTGGAATATGTGGTGACTGCTCTATATTAATTATGTTTGTCTGGATGTTTATTCATTTTTCTGTTACATCTATCAATACGAATTCTATCATCACAGAATCACAAAATTACAGCATCATTACAGTACAGAAGGAGTCCATTCGTTTCATCGTGCCCGTACCGGCTCTCTGAAAGAACAACTCCCTCATTTTCATTCCCCTGCCTTTTCCCCATAACCCTGCACATTCTCACTTTTCATACAGCTGCCTAATTCCCTTTTGAGTGCTTCAATTGAACCTGCCTCCACCACCCTCCAGCATCGCATTCCAGACCTTAACCACTCAATGCGTGAAAAAAAAAAGTTTTTCCGCATGTCGCTTTTGCTTCCTTAACAAATACTTTAAATCTGTGCCCTCCCATTCTCGATCCTTTCACGAGTGGGAACAGTTTGCTTCTATCTACTCTGTCCAGACCCTTCATGATTTGAAAACCTTCATCAAGTCACCTCTCAGCCTTGTCTTCTCGAAGGAAAACAGTCCGAACTTCTCCAATCTATCTTCATAAGTTAAATTCCTCATCACTGGAACCGTTCTGGTGAATATTTCATGTGCTCTCTCCAATACCCTCACGTATTTCTTCAAGTGTGGCGCCCAGACCTTGATGTAATACTCCAGCTGAGGCCGAGCTATTGTCTTATACAAGTTCAACATTAGTTCCTTGCTCTTGTTCTCTTTGCCCCTATTAATAAAGCCGAGGATACCATCTGCTTTCTGAACCACTCTCTCAACCTGTCCTATCAACCTCATTGACACATATACACCTCGGTCCCTCTGCTCGAGCACACCCTTTAGCATTATACCCTTTATTCTATATCGTCTCTCCATGTTCTTCCTACCAAAGTGAATCACTTCACATTTCTCTGCATTGAACATCATCTGCCACCTGACTGCCCATTCAACCAACTTGTTTATGTCCTTTCGAAGTTCTACACTATCCTCCTCACAGGTCACAATGCTTCCAAGTTTCGTATGATCGGCAAACTTTGAAATTGTGTCCTGTACACCAAGGTCTTGGCCTTTACTATCTGTCATGAAATGCAAGGGTGCCATCACTGATCCCTGAGAAACTCAACTACACACCTTCCTCCAACCCAAAAAACATCAATTAACCTCTACTCTTTGTTTCCTGTCACTCGGCCAATTTCGTATCTGAGTTGCTACTGTCCCTTTTATTCCACGAGCTACATGTTTACTCACAGGTCTGCTGTTTGGCATTGTATCAAACGTCTTTTTAAAGTTCATTTTCACCACATCAACAGCATTGCCTTCATCAACCGTCAGTGTTATCTCCGCAGGAAAACTCCAGCAACTTAGATAAACATGATTTTCCTTTACGAAATGCATGCTGGATTTCTTTAATTAACTCACGTTGCCCATGTGGCAATTAATGTTGTCCCTAATTATTTTTTCTAAAGGTTTTCCCACTACCGAAATTAAACTGACTGGCCTGCAGTTGCTGCGCTTATCTTTACACCCTTTTTTGAAGAAATGTGTAAGGTTTGCAATTCCCCAGTCCTCTGGAACCGCCACTGAGTCGAAGAAAGACAGAAAAATTATGGCCAGTGCCTCTACGAATTCCACCATCCCTTCCCTTAGTATTGTTGGATGCATCTCATCCGCCCCTGGCGCTTTGCCCACTTTGGGTAAAGAAACCCTACCTAATATTTCTTCTTTATCAATTTTAAACCTCTCTAGTCTCTGACTTACCTCCTATTTCAATATTGCCTGGGTTGCATCTTCTTCCTTGGTAAAAGGTTAATGCCTCAAATGTGCCCTCTGACTCCATGGCTAAATCCACTTTCTGGTCCCTAATCGGTCCCACCCCTCTTTTTACCAACCTTTTACTATTTATTTGCCGATAGAAAACTTTGGGAATTCCTTTAATGCTAACTTCCAGTCTCTTTTCATGCTCCCTCTTTGCTTCTCTTATTTGCTTTTTCACTTCCTCTCAGGACCTTCTATCTTCAGCCTGGTTCTCAGTAGTATTTTCTACCTGGCATCTGTCATGAGCATGTTTTCTTCTTTATCTTAATTTCTAACTCATTTGTGATGCAGGGAGCTCTGGATTTGTTTGCTTTACGTTTCCGTTCGAGGGAACATACCTTGGCTGTTCCCCAAGTATCTCTTCTTTGAAGGTAGCCCATTGTTCATCTACCCGTTTTCCTGCCAGCTTTTGACACCAATTTATTCGCCACAGCTCTATTTGTACCACAGTGAAGTTAGCCTTCACCCAGTTAATTATTCTTAACTTGGATTGCTCTTTGTCCTTTTCCATCATCAGCCGAAACCTTATGATACAACGATTACTGTCGCCTAAATGCTCTCCTTCTGATACTTGATCCACTTGGCCCACCTCATTTCCAAGTACCAGGTCTAGCAGTGCTTCCTTTCTCGTTGGACTCGCAGCATATTGTTGCAGAAATATTTCCTGAACACACTCTAGGAACTCTTGTCCCTCGCTGCCCTTTAAGCTACTACCATTCCAGTCTATGGTTGGATAATACAAGGCCCCCAGTATGTTTGTCACGATATGTTTTGCACTTTCTGTAATTTCTTTGCAAATTTGTTCCTCTTCATCCTTCTCAGTAGCTGGTGATGTTTAGACAAAAATCGAGCAATGGAACCGCACCTTTTCATTCCTCAGCGCTAGTCTAATTGATTTTATCTCGAACCCTCTTGACATCGTATTTCTACAGCACTGGAATGTTCTCCTTAATTTATGCTGCCACCTTCCCACTTTTTTCCCTTTCCTATCTTTCCTGAATTTGTATCCAGGAACATTTATCATCCAATCCCGCCCTTCTTTGAGCCAGTTCTCTGTTACAGCCACAACGTCATATTTCCAGATTGAGATCTGCACCTGTACTGTACCAGTCTTATTAACCACACTCCATGCCTTCACACGTATATATATATATTTTACATTAACCATGACTGACATCTATTACTTAACCCCTTAATCTGACCACAGCGAATATTTCCTACTGTTGGGCTATCTTTCTCCCCCAGTATTCTGTGCTCCTTGGTATTCATCTATAATACTTGTTCCTGTTTCCCACAACGCAGCAGAGTTGCCATGTTTGCTTCCTTCCAATCTGAGTTCACTCGCAGGTCCCCATGCCTCTGACAATTTCGTTTAAACCCTCCGCAACAACACTAGCAAATCTCCCCGTGAGGGTATTCATCCCAGTCCTTTTGAGAGGCAACCCCTCCATCTTGTACAGGTCCCACTTGCCACAGTTACATTCTCAATATCTCCGAAATCTGCTGCTCTCCCTCCTACAGCAGTTCTTCAGCCATGTGTTCAATCACTCAGTTCTCCTATTCTTGTACTCACTTGCACTTGGGACTGGGAGTAATTTTGATATTACTGCATTTTTCGTCCTGATCTTTAATCTCATCCCCCTTCTTACCTATGCAACTGGTACCGATGTGGACCACGACCTCGTGCTGTTCACCTTCCCCGGGAAGAATGTTCTGCAGCCGCTCCATGACATTCTTGACCCTGGCACCAGGAAAGAAACACACCATCCTGCAGTCTTGTTTACTGCCGAAGAAATGCCTGTCTGTTCCCCTCACTAACAAATCACTGCTGCTCTTTCACTCTTCATCCTCCCTTCCTGTGCATCTGAGCCACCTATGGCGTCACAAACCTGGCTGTGACTGCACACCTCTGAGGAACCGTCACCCTCACCAGTATCCAAAATGGGAGACCGACAACCGAGTGCAAAACCTCCGTGGGGAACTCCTGCAGTACCTGCCTGGTCCTCTTAGTCTACCTGGCGGTCACTCATTCCCTATTTGTCTGCATACTTCTGACCTGCGTTAAGACCACCTCCCTAGACCTGCTATCCAAGTAGTCGTTCGTTTCGTGGATGCACAACAGTGACTACAGTCTCCTTCGAGTTCCGAAAACTGGAGCTTCAGCTTCTGAAACCGGTGATGCTTCCTGCTGATGTGTTCATCTAAGACCCGCGGTGCGTCCATGACATCCCATATGCTGCAGGTTGTACATTCCACTCGGAAGATCTGCCCTCCCATACCTTAATTTTACAGACTTATTTATTATGAATAGAATAGCTTACCCCGTATTCATCAAACAACTCCAAGCACTGCACCAAAGCAGGAAATAAATACTGCATTATCTTCACTACCATTAAAAACATGTAAACTGGTTGAGATTTCTTCGGATCGTTCAATCTTCTGTTTGAAATATAAGAATCACATTAGCTGTCCGGAATTTCTCTAGCTCTATTCCATATTCTGATAATTATTAATGAACAGATAATTTTGACTCTGCTAATATCTTCCCTAGCTTTGTTAGTGTACGTGGTTTAAATCCATCTAAAGCAGAGCGTTTATCCTCTATTTGATTGCTTTTGCACATTTGATCCCGATTTCTATGTTAACGAACCTGAAGTTTTACAATGAAATTATTCACTATTATTTGAATGTTCGGCTCCTCCCTTCAGAGACCTTTTTCCATTCTACAGGCTCTGAATAGTGATCCACATCTGCGCCAACCATCCCACTGCACACCAGAGTTCCTTCCTGCTGAGCTCATAGCTGCTGTGCAGAGGTCCATTTACATTTATGACTATGTCACGCTGTCCCTCTCTGATTCAAATCCAGTAAACCTGGGCTGTCCTTAAACTCACAATGGATGGGATCTGTCGTGACAGACACAATAAGGCCGTTTCCTCATCAGTTTCCTCCACCATCCTCTGCTAGCACATTTCGAGGATCCCATTTGGAACAGATTTGTTTCGTTTAAATATCTCGTCATTCCCGCGCGATCTCCTCACTTCATCACTGGTTCTAGTCTGGGTATGGTAACCTCAAAGGATGCTGATCCTGACCGTGTTGTAAAGTATTGATGTCTGGACCTCGAGTGCGAGCCTTGGCAAATTCCACCATCACATGGTGTCGCTATGGGAGCTGTTCTGGTCCTAGATGTGTTGTTTTTATGAAGGATACGTGGTCCATTCTTTGTTCCAATCCTCCTCCAGTCCTCTCCTTCACACATACTGATAGATAGCTTGATTACTGTGCTGTTGCTCTCACCTTCTTTTTACTTGAACTGGAACATTTCATTATCTCTGCTTCTAATTTCCACCCGTCCCTCCACTTCAAACGTACCCTCTCTGACACTGCCCTTCCCTTCCTCGCTTTCCCGACATCCATTTCAGGGGATTGGCTGCCCAAAATACGGACTATAATCTCATCCACAGCTACCTTGATTATACATACTCCAGCTCTGTTTTCTGCAAAGACTCTGTTCCATTCTCTCCGTTTCTCCTTCTCTGCTCCATCTCCTCCAATGATGCTAACTTTCACACCAGTGCTCCTGAAATGACTTCGTTTTTCCTCAGCCAAGGATTCGCCTCCACTCTGCTTAATAGGCCCCTGGACCATGTCCATCAAATTTCCCATGTTACTGCCTTCAGTCCATCCCCTCCCTTCCCGAAACAAGATAAGGTTCTCCCTGTCCTCAACTTCCAACCCATCAAGCGTCCACATTCAACTCCTCATCCTCCAACATTTCTGCCACATCCAGCTCAGTCCATCAACACCATATATGCTTCTCCCCTCCCTTTTCACCAGATCTTTGCGACCCCGTGTCGACTTCTCAATCACCCAACATCCGCTCACTTTATAAGAGCACCCTTACTTGCAAGCACAGGGGATGTAATACCTGCCCTTTCACCTCCTCCCGTCCCGATGTCTGAGGCCTCAGCCCCTTCTTCCAGGCGATTTCCTGCCCTTATTATAACATAGAAACAGTATTCAGTGTTCTCAAAGGAATCCCCTGTACATCGGAAAAGAAGCAAACGGAGATTGAGTGATTACTTTTCTGAACATCTCTGTTCAGTCCACATTCATGACCCTGAGCTTCCAGACGCTTATCATGTAAATTTTTCCATTCCATTCCCGTTATGATCTTGCTATCCTCGACCTCGTGATATAGTCTACTGAATCTCACCGAGGAACTGCACCGGATTTTCTGATTAGGCATTTTATTGCCTCTCAGACCCAACACTGAGATTAAATGATAACCATCCCTCAAACTTTCTCAGATGGCTTGTGCTGTTATGAAGGATGGCGACACCCGAGTCACTGGAATTGCAGGTTGTGTGGGGTTGCTGGGAAGGACTTCCCCTTCTGTTACAAAACTGGCAGGTTGATTCACGCCACTGGGATCTACCCGCACCTGCCGCCCCACCACAACTGGACCCATTCTCTGTTTCTTTAATTGTTCCATTTGCCATGCACTATCATCCCTTTATCAATGAATCACTCCTGTCCTCCACCCATTTGCAGACATTTCCCACTTCTCTTTCTTTCCCTCATACACCACTTTTAAATGGCTGTATAATTACTTGCAAACAGATTATCTCCAGTTTCTTCCATTTCTGAGGAAAACCGATCTGTTGAATGGGTAACGCTGTTTATTTCCCCACAGGCACTGCCAGGCGTGGTGAATGTTTTCAGTATTTTCCTAGTTAATCAGTTTTACTGTTGTTTCAGTGTTTTGTTTCCACGTCAATGGTTAAGCCTGGATATCAGCAGGGCTGTGAGATATGTGGTAACAGGAGTTTCCGATTTCTAACTCCACAGATGCCTCTTTCATGCTTGTGGTATCCTCCGTGGTGAAATCAGCCGATTGATGGGCTTGGCTTCCGGTTGGGTATGAAGGAGTCTGGAGCAGACCTCAGGACCAGCCCTGTCAAATCCTTACCACCGGTTTGGGGGTTCATTGTGTTACATTGGGGGATGGCCAAACACTAGCTCTGCAGGAGGTGAAATTTCTAATCGCTAAGCTGCCAATTCCCCAGCCCAGAGAGGAGTCACCTATTGTGCAGCATGGTCCGTGTATGGGTAGGAACAGGGGAGTTGGAATTTCTGATCCTCAACACCAGGATGAGTCTGCAATGCTGGGGAATGAGCCCAGATAGGGCGAGGGAAATGTTTGGTACAAGATACGATGGAAGGTCCGGTCCCAGGTAGTGGGGTCTGATTCCTTGCTGGGCTCCATTCCCGCAGATTATTGAATCCTGCGGTTGGACGGGTCTATCCTGCACATCAACCTATGCTGTGACTTATCCAATTCAGAGTGAATAGCTTGATAACAGAGTGGCGGATGATTCTGATTGCTAATCTCGAGTGTCTTTCTCTGTGGCTTGGGTTATGAACGGGGAAACCTGGCGGCCAGAGTTACATGTCTAAAACAGATTACATCAGAGACTTCCAGGACCATGAAAATATTTAAATTGCCAACCCTCCTCCTGGGAGCAGTTCTCTTTCCGTACCCTGTCCCGACTCCATTAAACCCGGAAGTTGGCGGGTAAGAGCTATATTGGGATTAGTGTTGACATTTAAAAAAAAGACATATAACTCGTTTCAATCCCACCTGTTTTTGTTGCTAATATCCTGCTCTTTCTGTTTTTGTCAGATGCAGAGAATGTTTGATCAGTAATTTCCAGTCACTTTTCCCTGCTCTCTCTTACAGTTAATTTACTAGCGATTGTGATCCTCTCCCAGGGAAATTGCGGCCTCTCCACCTGCACCACTCGATACCTGGTGGCCATGGCAATGACGGACCTACTCTTCATTATCACTGGGGTCTTACTGTGGCGGGTTGCATTTTATTATTTCCTGGGATCTTTCCTGGTCACCACCCCTGTATGTATTGTAATCGTTGTCATGTTTCGTGCAGCTACTGAAGTTTCTGTCTGGTTCACAGTTACTTTCACCTTTGTTCGATTTATTGCCATTTGTTGCCAGAAGCTGAAAACAAAATATTGCACAGAGAAAACTGCAGTTGTGGTTCTAACAACAACCTCGATTCTGCTTTGCTTAAAAAATGTCCCCTTTTACTTTGCATATGAACCTTTATGGATAATTGACAATATGCCGTGGTTCTGTGCTTTAAAGTCAAACTATTATACTGATCCTGGATGGGTGGGACTTGACTGGTTTGATACGGTTTTAACCCCATTGCTCCCATTCGCTCTAATTTTTTTGCTCAACGCTCTGACAGTCAGACACATTTTAGTGGCCAGTCGAGTCCGTAAGGGACTGAGGGGTCGGAGCAAGGGAGAGAATTGCAGTGACCCAGAGATGGAGAGCAGAAGAAAATCGATTATTTTACTTTTCAGCATATCAGGCAGCTTCATGCTCCTCTGGTTGGTGTATGTTATACATTTCTTCTATTATATCATTACAGGATCAGAACCGCGGGATTACAGCGATTCTGAATATATGTTTCAAAGATTAAGCTACATGCTGCGGGCTTTCAGTTGCTGTACAAATACATTTATTTATGCAGTGACTCAGTCCAAGTTCAGGGAGCAGATTAGGAATATGGTGAAATATCCAGTTACATCAATTATTCAATTAATGAATAAACTAAGCAACTGAGGGCAGCCCAGCAGCGGGTCCCATTTATTCCCTTCTACGAATGTACTGTTGATCACCGAGGGGCAAAATGTGACCAACAGCTTTATAACCCGAATACAACGACGGGGAATCGCACATGACAAAGAGCTGCAAGGTGACAGTCAAGTAATGACAGACAGAAAATAGACTACCGCGGGTGGGTTTGCAACACACAACTTCAAATCGTGGCGGCAGGCCACCAAGAGTCAGACCGACCCCGGCAAGACAGCCGGGGTAACAGCAGACAGAATCTCTCCTTCAGCTCCACTGGTTCTATTCGCAGTTACTCACATCTACTTAGAAGGAAAAGCTTCTTAAAAATAAAATATGTTGGAAATCTTCCCGTGTAAGTTGATTATTAATTGTTTTATGTTTGGTGACACTTTCTTGAGTGCATCTCCCTTCCATTCCCTGGGCTGGTCATTGCCATCTCTCTCTCTCTCTCTGTCTTATTATCCCCACCCCATGACGTAGATGGTGGTGTTGGTGGGTGCCCTTTGAGGATTCTCAAATTATTCGAATCAGTGAAGCAAGGAGCTCTAGGGGGTTGCAGGGATCGGAGGAGATTCCAAATGTAAGGAGAGTTTCAGGGCCTGGAGAAGTTTGTGGAGACTGGGAGAGTTGTAGGGGCTGGTGGACGTTACAGAGATATGGAGGGTTTTAGGAAGCAGACGAGGTTTCTGTGAAATGGAGGATTGGAAGTGTTCGAGAAGGAGGAAGAGTTGGGATGGTTGTAAGGGCTGGTGTCGTTAACAGAGATATGGTGGGTGGTCGGGTTGGAGCAGGTTACAGAGATAGGCTGGAGGATGTTACACACATGGGGGCGTTGCAAGGGGTGGGAAGGTCAGTATTGAGGGGCTGGAGGATTGTAGAGACTGGACGGGTTTGAGAGGTTGGAAAGATTAGGGTGATGGATGGTAAAGCCGTGGAGATATTCCAACGCAGAGATGAATATTCTAAATTGAGATGCTTTTGGATCAGGATGTAATGCTGGTCAGTGAACAATGAAGAAATGGATAAATTGTACCTGCTCTGAGTTAGAATATTGGGTCACAGACAGTTGGATGAGCTGAGGTATATGGATGATGGAAAATGTGAGGGTAGATGGAAAACATTGATTCCCTCCACCACCAAGCACATTGGATTCAATGTGCACAATCAACAAGATAATTGTTGTTCTTATTTATCGAATGAAAATGGCAGAGTTAAGCAATAACCTCCTCTTTTTCTGATGTTGAAGTTATTAGTACGTCATTCAGTCTGTAGATGGTACGGGTCTCGGCAATATGCAGCATTGCTCGCGTTTTTACACAAAAGCAGAATGTCAAGGTGTGATGGTTGGATTCTCTCTTGTTTTTACATGGACATTGCCTGGTACTGAGGCCTCAGCGGTGGAGGTAGGCTGTGCAAGGGCCCCTGACTTGTGCTCAGCCAGTTTCGCAAGATCTACTTTCACCGTGGTTGTTGGAAGCCTGCCATTTGACAGATAGAGTTTGTTACAAGGAACTTGTCAGTGATTTCCCATATTTACCATTCCTTGATCCACAGGATATCTGCTGGTCGATCTTGCTCAGGAATTTTGCTCCATATGAGGCACCACGATAAATGGCGGCAGTCAGTGGATTCAAAAAGTCATTATGGAGTGGTAACTGATGTGCAGCACGGCTGATTTTAACCAGCCAGTGGCTGATCTTCAGTTGGCGAAAGTGTGGGCGAGTGATGTTTGTGAGAACAGGAAGCCAGGGGAGGCCTGTTGAGTGGAGGGTTCATTTATAATACACATTGCTGTATTCATATTTAATGATCATTTGAATTTGTGTGTCGTGACCTTTGCCAGACAGGTGCATAGTACTTTGCAGCTGAGTTGCAGAGTGCTGAGGCAGCAGCGCCCCACGTCGATCCACCAATTCTGCTGAATAGTTTGTTTCTTGTTTTGACCTTTGCTGCATTTTTTTCAGATGCTCACGGAAGAACAAAGTCCAATCCAGAGTCATTTTCAAGTATATTGTTCGGGGAACATGGTTTAATCTCTGACCATCCATGTCTATACACAAATGTTTACTGTACTGGCTTTGTGGACGTGGAATACACTGAATATGGTTTTAGAGGGAATCACATATGGACACCATGTGCTGCAGCAGCCCATCAACTTTGTGTTCTCTTCATTAACGATCTGACGTCTTCTGTATTTTGGAACGGCAATGAATTTTGGCATATGTGTAGAACTGGTTCATCTGGACACGAGCACATGGCCAAGTCGTTTCAAGAACTCTGGTGCAATGTTGTCATATCCCGCTGCTTTGCGATATTTCAGGCCCTTTAATGCTTTCTCCAGTTCTGTATTCTTGAAAAGGTGAGGACTGCATATTCTGCATGTTTTGGTGTTGATTTTTCTCTGCTCATGATAGCTGAAGTGTTTTGTTTTCATTACCAATAGTGACATCGTTACATGGAAAAGATGACTAGCAACATGGTTCGGGGTGACTAATACAGGTGATTTTCGGGCTATTCCAAGGCGGCAAATCAGGCTCCAGCACTACAAGGAGTGAACGTTAGCCCTGCTGTCATTTCCTCCCATCTGTCGTGATGTGCAGCATTGAGAGACTCCATGAGGTGGTCTATTATATCAGGGTTACCAGATGATTTATATTCCTTGAGGAGTGCTGCGCTCTCTGCTTCAAGGCAAGGTGGATGGATGGGTAACTGCGAGGCATGGCTGTGCAAGCAGCTTTGAGAATGGCAACACTGAAATCCGTATCTAATTCTTCCATAGGTATATTATTGATAGCTATATTTATAATGATGCCATCCAAGGACTCGCTGCATTTTCCCATTCTGCTTTATGGAATTTCCATTACATCTTCCTTGCACTGTTGCTGATTGGAGTGCAACGGTCAATGTAAATGAACAATGGCCGGTGTTGATTATGTGGAAAGTCGCCCTGGGCTAGGCACTGTGATGGTTGCGGGTGATCTTTCAGGGAATTAACAGAGTATTTCCGACTCTATCTGGATGGATGATGATTATCCCATTGACTGGGGTCACGTCTTAGAGTGAAGTCGTTTCTTTAGGCCTACTCTAGAAGTTGTTCAGCATCTGTGTCTGGTACTAAGATACCCCAATCAGTGTGGGGGTGCTGTTGAAATCTCCCACTTAGAAGGCTGGTTGAGGTAGTTTTGGCAGAAGTTCCTTTTCCCAACTGGCACTTGCAGGCTCGTACACGTTTGCAATATGAACACTGCACACCCGAATTGTGTCACAGAACCTGGTTGATAACAGGCCGACTGCATTGGCAATGTCAGATTGCACATAGGTGGTGCGACCGTATTTAGAATTTTTTTTTAGAACATTACAGCGCAGTACAGGCCCTTCGGCCCTCGATGTTGCGCCGACCTGTGAAACCATCTGACCTACACTATTCCATTTTCATCCATATGTCTATCCAATGACCACTTAAATGCCCTTAAAGTTGGCGAGTCTACTACTGTTGCAGGCAGGGCGTTCCACGCCCCTACTACTCTCAGAGTAAAGAAACTACCTCTTACATCTGTCCTATATCTATCACCCCTCAACTTAAAGCTATGTCCCCTCGTGTTTGCCATCACCATCCGAGGAAAAAGACTCTCACTATCCACCCTATCTAACCCTCTGATTATCTTATATGTCTCTATTAAGTTAATTTAGCATGAGGTGGGTAACGCAGTAGGTCAAAGTCTTTGATGTAACAACGGCTTGCTTCTTCAGTTCCAATATCTTTCTTTTGCAGGCAAATAATTTCAAAGGAATAGTCGGTGGAAGGACCTCCAATGATGTTTCACATGGCGGCTGAAAGAACCTCAACATTAAGTTGAATGTTTTGCAGTGCATGCCCGATTACTATGAAGCCAGAAGGTGACTCATTCTTGCGCCTGGTCGTTCTGGGGTGAATGGGATTCGGTAAGGGGACTCTATCTGTGACCTTAAATTTTCTACTGCAACTTAATCTGCCAGAGGTTAACACAGGGTTGCCTTGGTAATGACGGGGACGCAGCGTGAACGCTGATCTATTGTCCCCAATCTACAAGGTGCACTGCAGCAACTCACCAAGGCTCCTTCGAAAGCACCTTCGAAACCCGCGAACTTTAACACCTAGAACAACAAAGGCAACAGATATATGGGAGCACCATCACCCGCAAGTTCCCCTCGAAGCCACACACCATATCGGATTGGAATTATATTGCCGTTCCTTCACTGTCGCTGGTTCATGCACCACATGGACTGCAGTGATGCAATAGTGCGCCTCACCAACACCTTCTTAAGGGTAACTGTGGATAACTGCTAGACTAATCAGTGATGCCCACATCCGTGAAAGAATTATAACAAAGCAAAGGCATGGATTAGGGTTTCAGCAGCAGATGAGATGAAGTGGAAGTGGAGACGGGCATTCTTCACCCACCTGCTCAAATGAAGTGGCACTGCCAGATCGAGACCTATATTACCCCATTCATAAGCCAGACGTACTGACACTGAAAATATATTGTGGGACATAACAGCCCAACTCAGCAGGGCCTTTCAATGACACTTTCAAAACAAATATTTGTTGTCTATTTCCAATGTCTGTTCACTGTATAGATTAATTCGCAGGATGTTGTTGCCACTGGCAAGGCAAGTATTGACTTTCTCTGTTTAATTCGCCCTTGACAAGGTGGGTCTGTGCTCTCTTGTACTAATTGCTACTCGTCTGGCAAAGGAGTTTCCAAAGTGGATGTTATTGAGGGAGTACCAGGGCGTTGCTCATTTGTGCTCATGGACGAAGAGCCTGTAAAGACCCCCTGTCAATTTTCACAGGTGAAGACTTGGCCGCTTGAATAAGAGAAAGAAATGATGAGAAAATAAAGTGACATATTTGTTAATATCTATTTGAAACGAACAGAACAATCTATTGGTTGCAGTTGGGTGGCTACTAGCACCTCTGGTGCTGTTGGAGGAGAAAACTAATTTAGTTCACTCTCGCAGATCCTCCGTGTCAACAATGGAGGCCCAGTCGGTCTCATTGCTAACAGCAGTAGTATCTTTATGAGGTGCATATCCGATACAAAAAAAAAAGAAAATTCAGCAGCTTAACTTACAAACGAGACAGGATTAAAACACTGGTCTTTCCCAATGAAAGAAAGGGAATTGATGGCTATAATACCATTAATCCTTTTTAGGGGGAATTATGTAGCCCATGTTTGACTCTTTTCACCCAAATCCCCCTCAAGGTGATATTTGGCCAAAGCAGGACAATGTAGCGCCCCTCTCACTTCTCTCTCCCTACTACTCTCACTGTCTCTCCATAACCTTGCATGTGTCACTTGTTCTCGCTCCCTCACCCTCTCAATGTTTCTCTCCCTGGCCCTCTCACTTTTTTGTCTGTCCACGTCACTCTGATTGTACAGTACCTGCCGCTCTCTCTTTGACTCTCCCTGTGCACCCTTAACAATTTACTCTCTCCATCTGCCAAATTCTCTCGATGCGTGTCACTCACACTTTCTCTCTCTCCCTGCCACTTTCATGTTCTCTCTCTCGCTTCACCCCTTATTTCTCTCCCCCCTGTTCCTCTCACGTTCTCTCTCTCTCTCTCCCTTCCCCTCTCGCTTTCTCTCTCTGCACCTCTCATTTTCTCCCTGACCACACCATTCTCACATGCATCTACCTGCCCCTCTCACTTCAACTTGTTTTATCTTCTTTTTCAAATACAGGAATCACATCAGCTGTCATCACTCCTCTGGAGCTATTCTCTATTCTGATGATTGGTAAAGAACATATAATCGTGCCTTTGCTATCTCATCCCTATCTTTTCCGTCTGTGTGGATGAAAATCATCTGAAGCAGAGCATTTCCCCACTCTTTGATTTCTCTCCAATATCTCCCCAACCTTTGCAGAAAATGGCTTGAAGTTCTTTGTTGAGTTTATTCGCTAATATCTGACTGTTAAAACCTCTCCTCAGAGATGTCTTTCCCTTCTTCAGACTCTGAAGCAACATCCACTGTCTGATTCAGCCCCGACTTTCCCACAACATATCAGACTTCCTTCTTTCTGTGTTCGGAGATGCGCTGCAGAAATCCATGTACATTTCTGTACCTGTCAGTCTGCGCCTCTCTGTTCCAAAGGCCAATAAACCCAAGCCGTATTACTGACAGATAAGTGCCTGTGCTGATACCATTTTCTCCTTTAGCCCTGAACTGGAAAATCTCATCAAATTTGCTTTTGATCCCACTTCCCTCGCCCCATTTGTCCTCTCATTGTCCGTCTCTGACACTTCACTTCCCTGCCTCGACGTCTGCACCACCATTTCAGGGGATTGGAGATCCACCAATATCTATTTCAACCCCACGGACTCCCGCAGTTTCTTTGATTATACTTCTTCCTATCCCACTTTCTGGAATGACTCTGTTCCATTCTCCCAGTTAGTTCACCTCCGTCCCATCTGTTCTCACCACGTTACCTTCCACACCTGTGCATCTGAAATGTCTTCAGTATTCCTCAGTCTGGATTCCACTCCGCTGTGTTTAACAGGGCCCTCGACCATGTCCAGCCATTTCCCGCATTACTGTCTTCGCTTCATTCCCTTCCCTGACAGAACCATGATAAGGTTTCCCGTGTCCTGGCTTTGCACCTCACCAGCCCCCACATTCAACGCACCATCCTCCAACATTTCTGCCATGTCCAGCTTAGTCCACCACAAACGATATATTCTGCTTCCTTTCCCATCCCCACGCTCATGGAGAAATTGTGGTCCACTCTTCCATTACCAGCATCATCCACTCCCTTTCCGAGATCACCTTCCCATGCAAGCACAAGAGATGTAACAGCTACTATTTCACCTCCTCACTTCCCACTGTCCAAACCCCAAAACATTCCTTCCAGGTGACTATGATTTGCTTGCACTTCTTACAATATTGTAACTGTATGTTCTGCTCACGATAGAATCTCCTGGACATTGAGTGAGGAGCAAACTCAGATTGGATGATTGTTTTGTTGAACATATCCATTAATTGTACATGCGTTTCTGGTCACATGTAATTTTAATTCTGAATTTAACTCCCATTCTGTCAGTCCTATGCTCAACCTCCTATATTCTTCCATTGAAACTCAATGATGAACAGTGCCTACCGCTCTATCTTTGAATCTCTCTGCGGACCCAATCACTTCTACTCCCTCTATCTGTCCCTCTCACTTTATATCTGTGCGTGTCCCTCACACCTACTTTCTCTCCCTGCTCCTCCCACATTATGTGTCTCCATGCGGCTCTCACTATCCCTCTCCCTGTCCTTCGCACTTTCTCTCTGTCCGTCCCTTTTACTTTCTCTCTCTCTCCACGCCACTCTAACTTGCACTCTACCTGCTCCTCCCAAATTGACTCACTCTGTAGCCCCTCAAATTAATAAGGCACTCAAACGAATACAGCCCCTCAAACAATGCAGACCCTCACACACACCCAGGCCTTCAAACCAGTGCAGCCCCTAAACATGCGTGCAGCCCCACAAATTAATGCAGCCCTTCAAACTAAGGCAGCCCATCAAATTAATCCTGCCCCACAATAGAACACTGTCCTTCGAACTAATGCAGCCTTTCAATCTGACTCAGTCCCTCAAACTGATGCAGTCCTTCAGATGAACATTTCCCTTCGAACTAATGCAGCTCCTCAAACTAATGCCGGGCATGAAATAAATACAGCCCACAAACTAGAGCAATCAGTTGGAAAACCGCTAATGTGCCACCCCATTCAAGATGAGAGGGGGACAAAAGACATGAAACTATTGGCCAGTCAGCCGAAAGGCTGGCTCGGGTCTGCAAATGAAACCCGACCTGAGCCTGACAGAACCACATCCAAGCCCGATCCAGCCCGAATCCTTGCCACTTTTTCCCCGTGCCAGACCTAGAATAACTTAGAAAATAGGAACAGGAATGGGTCATTCGGCCATTCGAGCCTGTTTCGCCATTCATTATGATAATGGCTGAACTCAGTAACCTGTTCCCGCTTTCGCCCCATATGCTTTGATCCCTCTCGCCCCAGGTGCTAAATCTAACTCCTTCTTGAAAACTTACAATGTTTTGGCCTCAACTGCTTCCTGTACACTGCGGATAAAAGTAACAAGATTTAAAATTGATTCGGCTGGATTGAACATGATCAATACAACCATATGAAAACTGTAAATGAAACCTCTTACGAGGTGTGACGAGTCATGTAATGAACGTAGCTTTCACCTTTATTATAAATAAAAACAAGAAATGCTGGAACCACTCAGCAGGTCTGGCAGCATCAGTGAAAAGAGAAGCAGAGTTAACATTTTGGGTCAGTGACGCTTCTTTGGAACTGACAAATCTTAGAAAAGTCACAGATTATAAGCAAGTGAGGTGGGGGTGGGGCAAGAGATAACAAAGGAGAAGGTGTAGATTGGACAAGGCTACATAGCTGACCAAAAGGTCATGCAGCGAAGGCAAACAATATGTTAATGGTGTGTTGAAAGACAAAAGCATTAGTACAGATTAGGTGTTAACGGACTGAATATTGAACAGCAGCAAGTGCAAACCTGAAAAATAACAGTGGGTAAGCAAACTGAACAAACTACGATGAAATGAAATAAATGCAAAAAGAAATTGTAAAAAATGTAAAAAAGAAAAAATAACTAAAAATGAAAGTGAAATGGGGGCTGTCATGCTCTGAAATTATTGAACTCAATGTTCAGTCCGGCAGGCTGTAGTGTCCTAATCGGTAGATGAGATGCTGTTCCTCGAGCTTGAGTTGATGTTCACTGGAACACTGCAGCAATCCCAGGACAGAGATGTGAGCATGAGAGCAGGGGGGAGTGTTGAAATGGCAAGCAACCGGAAGCTCATGGTCCTGCTTACAGACTGAGCGGAGATGTTCCGCAAAGCCGTCAACCAGTCTGCGCTTGGTCTCCCCAATGCAGAGGAGACCACATTGTGAGCAGCGAAGACAGTATACTACATTGAAAGAAGGACAAGTAAATCGTTGCTTCACCTGAAAGGAGTGTTTGCGGCCTGGGATAGTGAGGAGAGAGGAGGTAAATGGGCAGGTATTACACCTCCTGCAATTGCAGGGGAAGGTGCAATGGGACGAGGAGGAGGTGGTGGGGGTAATGGAGGAGTGGACCAGGGTGTCGCAGAAGGAACAATCCCTTCTGAATGCTGACAGGGGAAGGGAGGGGAAGATGCAACTGGTAATGGCATCACACTGGAGGTGGTGGAAATGACGGAGGATGATCCTTTGGATTTGGAGGCTGATGGGGTGGAAAGTGAGGAGAAGGGGAACCCTGTCACGGTTCTGGGAGGGAGGGGAATGGGTGAGGGTACAGGTGCGGGAAATGGGCCGGACACAGTTGAGGGCCCTGTCAACCATAGTGGGGGGAAATCCTCGGTTGAGAAAAGTTAGAGTCAAGACAGAAAGAAATAAATTCAGTGGGGCAGGAGCAGGCTGACACAATGGGTCTGCCAGGACAGTCCAGTTTGTGGATTTTGGGAAGGAGCTAGAAGCGGGCTGTCCAGGGTTGTGGGACTGTGAGGTTGGAAGCTGTAGAGGGAAGATCTCCAGAGGAGATGAGGTCAGTGACAGTCCGTTGGACGATGGCTTGATGTTCGGTGGTGGGGTCATGGTCCAGAGGGAGGTAGGAAGAAGTGTCCGTGAGTTGGCATTGAGCTTCTGCAAGGTAGAGGTCGGTACGCCATACAACAACAGCACCACCCTTGTCTGCAGGTTTGATGACCATGTCGGGGTTAAACATTTCATATTTATTTTCGCTCTACTACTGAGCCAGCAGCGCTTGAGATGGTTTGGCCATGGGAGCCGCATGGAAGATGGCAGGATCCCCAAGGACACACTGTACAGCGAGCTCGTCACTGGTATCAGACCCATTGGCCATCCATGTCTCAGCTTTAAAGACGTCTGCAAACGCGACATATAGTCCTGTGATTTTGATCACAAGTCGTGGGAGTCAGTTACCAGTGATCGCCAGAGCTGGCGGAAAGCCATAAAGGCGGGGCTGAAGTGTGATGAGTCGAAGAGACTTAGCAGCAGGCAGGTAAAAAGACAGAAGCACAAGTGAGAGCCAACTGTGTAACAGCCCCGACAACCAATTTTATCTGCAGCACATGTGAAAGAGTCTGTCACTGTAGAATTGGACTTTATAGCCACTTGAGGCGCTGCTTCACAAACCACTGACCACCTCCAGCGCTTTCCCATTGTCTCTCGAGACGAGGAGGCCAAAGAAAGATCCGGGACTTTGAGATGTTTGTGTTTTGTCCACCATATTATTTACATAAGTATCAATGCTGCTGATATAATGTTTTTGTTCAGGTGAGTGTATCTAATAGCAATGATCAGGGGTATAACCATGTCAGTGGAGGCTGATCTACTGTATAAATCATGGCCCATTGGAATGGATCAGCTCAGAGTGCCTGCCGTAGCTATTAGTGACACACCAGCAGAAGTTGCTGGTTCTCACAGACATGGGACGTGCAGTACTTTATCAGATAGAATGCATCTATTATCCTTCTCTTGTAGCTGTTGGAATTCCTGGTAAGCTGTTATATCATCTGTCACTGGTGTAAAACGGTGTTAACTTTGTTTTTGTCCATGGTACATTTTTCTAACTGTATATTTCATAGAACTGTTGTTCTGTACCAGCGGTTCAATAAAATAGAACGGCCTCCATCTCTGCTCATTCAATTTTGTCAGGGCTAGATTATTTCAGTGATGATGTTTGCTTATCCAAGCATGGTAATGTCATGACATTATTTTCTGCTCTGAATTTGTTGTTTAGCTCAGAGCAGGAATCAGACAGTCAGGATTGTTTACAGCTTCATGCAGAACAAACCTGTCCTAGAACGTTGTTATGCGTCTGGTTTCAATGATTGATAATGAGGCAACTCCTGCTCTGTATATAGCAAGGAGACAATGCAATGTATTTCCTCCACAATAACAAGGCACAGTTTAACTGGGATTTTAACATAAATATTGGTTCTGATATTACTTCATTCTGTGTGTGTCCAACGCTACTTCAGACCTCTGGCGATGGAACTGAGATTGAGACTGACCCTTTCACATCTCCTTTCCTGCTTCATTTTGGATGAATTCACAAAGACTGGTCTGCATGGTAAACTTGAAAGTATAGATGTGATCCATTGTCATTTTACACTGTATCTGTTGGAATGATGAGTCCCTCTATTTATCTGGAGATGATTAGCTGAAACGACGATGTTGGTTTTCTGTGAATTGGACAAATCTGTCATCTATCAGTGTACTCCATAATACAAATCCAAGTAGTGTTGGTAGGTGAAGCAGCAACTCCTCCCCTTTACTTAACATATCATTCCGATCTGAACCAGTCTGAATGTGGAAAATAGTCAAGGCCCATAATTCAGTACATCACGATCTTATCAAGCAGCTTTTTTTGGATTATCATTTCCAAGGGATGTGAGTGACCGCCCAGACATTCTAGAAACCACAGAATTACTAGTTTGTAAATGTTGTTTGAAGTTTCTACACGAGTTCAACAGTTGAGGTAAGTCACTTAAACTGGGATAGATGTATGTTAGTACGTGATCTGATTGCATCAGCTATCTGTTGAACTGGTATATTAATGAAATGACTCGATTGTCTCTGTGTCTCTGCATGAATAACTTCATTTCATCTCCAAGATTGTTTCACGAGTGAAGTTGAACGTCCCATTGGTTCTTTGGATATGAAAACTTTCCCATTTCTGGCAATTTACAGTACATTACTTTACTGCACAGTCGCCTGATCTTCAAATGTTGGCTGCCTTTGAAGTGAATGCATTCTAGCTTAAAGACTGGCTACAGGAGTTTCAATGATATTGAGGTGTGTCTGGAAGAGGCTTTCTATTCTGTTTATTCCATGCATTGTAGATGAGGTGAACAGAGTAGATGAACAGGTGGAGATTTGCATGATCTGGAGAAACATGAAGCTATTCACACAGCATTCATCCTTGAACGAATTGGCTCTGGGAGTAGGATGATTAAACTCGGAGCTGGTGAGCAGAATGCAGGCTCGGATACGAGGATTTAAGTGGAAGGGAAATGATAACTGAGAAGGTGAGAAAGAGATTGCGGAGAGATAGAGAGAGAGAAACATTACACAGATGGAGAAGCAAAACTAGAGAGAGTGGGAGAAGCAGTAAATCGGCAGAAAAAGAGTGGTAGTATGTGAATCATTCCTCAGAATGAGCTGACGAAACTTCCTGTACAATTGTGAAGAGGAACTATGAGTTCCATGTGTTATTAGGATGTTGCCAGTTTGTGTGAGTTTAATTGTACTGGTCGATTATATTTGCCATTATCAGGCCCTCAGTCTGTTCAGCTGAGTGTTACTTTTTGGAACTTATTGACTTTATAAATGTACTTACAGATTAGAATGCGAGGCTATTTATCCATGATAAATTACATACGAATGAAAAGTAAGAAATACAAGCTGGAGAAGTCCGTAAAGCACCTCAAACTTAGTCCATCATTCAACACATTCAGGGCTGATTTCCTGAGTCAAGTATCTATGGATCCCAGTCTTGAATATAAGCAATGACTGAGTACCCACAGGTCACTGGGTAAAGAATTCTAAAAGATTCTCAGCCCTCTGACTGATGACGTTTCTCCTTATCTCACTATGAAACGGCCGAGCCCTTATCCTGAGACTATGCCCCAGCTTCTCATCTACACTGTCAAGCAATCTGAGAATCCTATATGTTTCATTGAGATCACTTCTCATTGTTTTAAGCTACAGAGAGTAGTGGATAATCTCTCAATCTCTTTGTTAGACAATCTTCATCACAAAATAATCAGTCTAGTGAACGTCCATTGTACTACCTCTAAGGCAAGTAAATCCTTCCTTGCGTACAGCGATCAGAACTGAACGGAGTGCACTTGGTGAAGTTTCATCAAAACCCTGTATGATTGTAGCATTTAAATGTCCATTGTGCAAGGTCATTAATGTCATCAGCTATTTATTGCGTTCTTCTCCTGTAGTAACTGTACTATCAATGTGGATGTCTCTTTACATTTTGAATTCATGTTTCAGCTTCACAAGTCCCTGTCGATTATGGAATTGCTGATTAACAGTTACCCCAATGCCAATTATTGAGACATATCGCTGCTCCCCTGCCAATCAGAGTAAGGAACCTTCCCACTCTTGCCTCTTTCTGCAACCAGCTTGCTCTCCATTCTGTTGTTTGTCCCCTAACACTACTTGCACTAAGATTATTCACGAGTCTGCGTGTGGTATCTTATAGAGGACCTTTCGATAGTCCAAGTATGATAAGTCTTCATCATTAGTTTTAACTCCGATTTCTGATATTATCCAAATAATGTAATATGGATTTTCTATTTGGAATTAATGCTGACTGCTCATTATCATATTACGTTTGTCTAAATGTTTACTCTTTTCTGTTACATCTTTCAATAAGAATTGTTTTATAACAGAATCATTGTAGCGCAGAAAGAGGCCAAACGGCTCTTCATATCCGAAAGAACAACTCTCTCAGTTCCATTTCCCGCCTTCTCCCCATAAACCTGCACATTCTTCCTTTTCATATAACTGTCTCATCCCCTTTTGAATGTTTCAATTGAACCTGCCTCACCACACTGTCAGGCAGCGCATTCCAGACCTTAAACACTCACAGAGTTTTTCCTCATGTCGATTTTCTTCTCTTCGCAAATATTTTAAATCTGTGCCCTCCCATTCCCGATCCTTTCACAAGTGGAAACAGTTTCTCTAAATCTAATCTGTCCAGAATCCTCACGATCTTGAATACCTCTATCAAATAAACTCTCAGCCTTCTCTTTTCCAAGGAAAGCAGTCCTAACTTCTCCAATCTATCTTAACTGAAATTCCTCATCCCTGGAACCATTCTCGTGAATCTTTCCTGTACTCTCTCTAATGCCCTCACGTATTTCTTCAAGTGTGCGCCCAGAACTGGAGGCAATACTTCAGCTGAGGCCGAGCTAGTGTCTTATACAAGTTCAACATCACATTCTTGCTCTTGTTCTCTGTACCCCTACTAATTAAGCCCAAGTTGCTGTTTGCCTAATGCTCTCCCAACCTGCCCTGACACCTTCAAGACTTATGCACATATGCAGCTAGGTTCCTCTGCTCTTTCACCCGCTTTAGAATTGTACCCTTTATTCTACATTGTCTCTCCTCGTTCTTCCGACCAAATTCCTACATACTTCCACCAACTTGTCTATGTTCTTTTGAAGTTCGACACTGTCCTCCTCACAGGTCACAATATTTCCAAGTTCCGTATCATCTGCAAACTTTGAAATTGTGCCCTGTACACCAAAGTCTAGATCATTAATATGTATCATAAAAAGAAAGGCTCCCAACACTGATTCCTGAGAAAAACAAATTCAAAGCTTCCTCCAGACCGAGAAGCATCAATCGAGCACTACACTTTGTTTCCTGTCACTTGACCAATTTGATATCCATGTTGCTACCGTCCCTTTTATTCCAAAAGCTCCATGTTTGCTGACAGGTCGTTTGTGCAGCATTTTATCAAACGCCTTTGGGAAGTCCATGCACACCACATCAACAGCATTGCCTTCATCGATTGTCAATGTTACCTTCTAAGAAAAACTCTAGCAAGTTAGCTGAACATGATTTTCCTTTAAAAAATACATGCTGGCTTTCCTTAATTAACTCACGTTTGTGCATGTGACTATAGATGTTGGCCATATGTTTTTCTAGACGTTTTCCCACCATCCCTTTGTCACTGAATCACCCCTGTCCCCCACCCAAGAACAAACCTTTCCCATTTCCCTTTCTTTCCCCCATACACCACTTTTGAATGGCTGCATAATTGTTTGAAAATTAGGCAATTTCCAGTATCGTCCAGTTCTGGGGAAAAGCGATGACTTGAAACGTTAACACTGTTTCTTTCTCCACAGATACTGCCTAACGTGCTGAATATTTTCAGTATTTTCCCATTTAATCAGCTTTACAGTTGTTTTAGTGTTTTGTTTTCACGATAATGCTTAAGCTTGGATATCAACAGGGGTGTGAGATAGGTGGTGACAGGATTTCCAGATTTCTAACTCCACAGTCTGCCTCTTTAATGCTGTGGGGTTTCCCCACCGTGACATCAGCCAATTGATGGGTTTGGCTTCCAGTTGTGCAGGGAGGAGTCTGGAGCAGACGTCAGGACCAGGGCTGTCCAAAACACGACCCCGGGTAGCGGGGGTTCAATGCATGATTTTGGGGGGTAGGGGGTGACCAAACACCAACTCTGCAGTTGGTGAGATTTATGATCGTTGAGCTGTCAATCACCTCGCCCAGAGATTAGTCGCCTATTGTGCAGCATGATCCGCGAATGGGAAAGTGCAAGGGGAGGGGGAGTTGATATTTCTGATCCTCAAACGGGGGATGTGTCTGCAACGCAGGAGCGTGGTCCCAGATAGAACGAGGGAAGTGTTTGATCCAGGACACGATGGAAGTTCCGGTCCCGGGACGTGGGCTCCAATCTCGAGGGGACTTCAAACCGTGGTAGTGGGGAGGGGGGGGGAGGGGTGGCAGGGGGGGGGGGTGGTCTATCCTGCACGTCAACCGATTCTATGTGTGATCCAATATAGAGGGACCAGCTTGATCCCACAGTGGGGGATGTTTGGTGTCTTTCAACGTGGCTTGGGTTATAAATGGGGAAATTTGGCGGCCAGAGTAACATACGTAAAACAGATTAATTCAAAGACTTCCAGGATCATTAAAATATTTAAATTGCCAACCTGCCTCCTGGGAGCAGTTCCCTTCACATCTGCTGCCCCGACCCCATTAAATATGGAAGCTGGCGGATCAGAAGTACATTAGGATCAGTGTTGCACCCATCGCAGCTGCTTTTGGGGCCAATATCGTTCCCTTATTGTCTTTGTCAGATGTAGAGAATGTTTGATCAGTAATTTCCAGTCTCTTTTCCATTCTCTCTCTTACAGTTAATTTACTGGCGATTGTGATCCTCTCCCAGGGAAACTGTGGCCTCACCACCTGCACCACTCGATACCTGGTGGCCATGGCAATGACGGACCTACTCTTCATTATCACTGGGGTCTTACTGTGGCGGATCACTTTTTATTATTTCCTGGGATCTTTCCTGGTCATCACCCCTGTATGTATTGTAATCGCTGTCATGTTTCGTGCAGCCACAGAATTTTCTGTCTGGTTCACTGTCGCTTTCACCTTTGATCGATTTATGGCCATTTGTTGCCAGAAGCTGAAAACAAAATATTGCACAGAGAAAACTGCAGTTGTGGTTCTAACAACAACCTCGATTCTGCTTTGCGTAAAAAACATCCCCTTCTACTTTGCATATGAACCTTTATGGATAATCGACAATATACCATGGTTCTGTGCTTTAAAGTCAAACTATTATACTGATCCTGAATGGGTGGGACTTGACTGGCTTGATACGCTTTTAACCCCATTGCTCCCATTCGCTTTAATTCTGTTGCTCAACGCTCTGACAGTCAGACACATTTTAGTGGCCAGTCGAATCCGTAAGGGACTGAGAGGTCAGAGCAAGGGAGTTAATTGCAGTGATCCAGAGATGGATAGTAGAAGAAAATCTGTTATTTTACTTTTCACCATATCTGGCAGCTTCATGCTCCTCTGGTTGGTGTATGTTATACAATTCTTATATTATATCATTACAGGATCAGAACCCGGGGATTACAATGATTCTGAATATATGTTCAAAAGATTTGGATATATGCTGCGGACGTTGAGCTGCTGCACAAATACATTTATTTATGTGGTGACTCAGTCCAAGTTCAGGGAGCAGTTCAGGATCACGGTGAAATATCCAGTTACATCAATTATTCAATTTATGAATAAACTAAGCAACTGAGAGCATCCGGGGAAACAGCAGACAGAATTTCTCCTCAGCTCCACTGGTTCCATTCTTAATTCCTCACATCTACTCAGAAGGAAAAGCTTCTTAAAAATAAAAGATGTTGGAAATCTCCCTGTGTGAGTTTATTGTTTATTCTTATATGTTTGGCAACACATTTTTCAGTGCATCTCCCTTCCATTCCCCAGTCTGCTCATGACCATCTCTCGCTCTCTCTATTTCTCTTGTCATCCCCACCCTGTGAGTTAGATCGTGGATTTTCCGATGGATCTTTGAGAATTAAGAATTAGATAAGCACAGAGATCTCGTAGGGTTGTCGAGACCGGAAGAGTTTCCAGATGTCAGGAGAGTTGGTGGGGCTGGCGGAGGTTGCGGAGATAGGGAGAGTTATAGGGGTTGGAGGTTACAGAGATATGGAGGATTTAGGAGCTGGGCAAGGTTTCTGTGATATAGAGGATTGGAAGCGTTCGAAAGGCGGAAGAGTTAGGGATGGTTGTAAAGGCTGAGGTGTTGATAGAGATATGGTGGGATGTAGGGTTGGAGCAGGTCACAGAGGCAGGATGAGTTGCAGCACTGGAGGATGTTACAGATATGTGGGCGTTGTGGGGATTGGGGAGGTCAGTGTGGAAATAAGTCATCTCCGGCTCGGGACATCACTACAGGGGTTACTCAGGGTCGTGTCCTTGGCCTAACCATAATCAGCTGCTTTATCAATGACCTTCCCTCCATCATAAGGGCAGAAGTGGTGATGTTTGCTGCTGATTGTGCATTGTTCAGCACTATTTGTGATTCCTCAGATACTGGAGCAGTCCGTGTCCATCTGCAGTAAGACCTGTACATTTTTCAGCCTTGGGCTAATAAGTGGTAAGTTACATTTGCGCCACACAAATGCCAGGCAATGTACATTTCTAAGGAGAGATAATCCAAGCATCACCTCTTGACATTCAATGGCATGACCATCGCTGAATCCCCCACTACCAACACCCTGGAATTACCATTAAACAGGAGGAACTGGACCAGCCACATAACCACTGTGGCTATAACAGCAGGTCAGAGGCTAGGAATTGTGCGGCAGGTAAATCAGCTCATGTTTCCCCAAAACCTGTCCACCATCTACAAGGCACAAGTCATGAGTGTGATAGAGTATTCCCCACTTGCCTAGTTGGGTACATCTCCAACAACACTCAAGAAGCTTGACACCATCCAGGACAGACAGCCCACTGGATTGCCAACCCATCCACCACCTTCAGCATTCATTCCCTCCACCAAAAACGCACAATGGCTTCAATGAGCACAATGAAAAAAATTAACTTTATTATTATTTATGGAATGAAAATACCCAGAGTCAAGCAATAGCCTCATCGTTTTCTGATGTTGAAGTTATTAGTCCGCCATTTAGTCTGTAGATGTGCAGGTCTTGGTAATGTGCAGCATTGCTCGTGTTTTTCCACAAAGCAGAAGTTATTTGTACTGAGGCCTCAGCGGTGGAGTTTGGATGTGCAAGGGCCCTGGCTTGGACTGAACGTGCTGAGCAACTACCACTCTCACTGTGGTAGTTAAAAGCCGGCCATTTGCCAGACAGGGTTTGCCACAAGGAACTTGTTAGTGACTTCCCGTGTTTCACATTCCTTGATAAAAAGGATGTCTGCTGGTAGACCTTGTTCAGGAAGGTTGCTTCATATGGAGCGCCACGATGCAAGGCGGGAAGATAGTGGATTGAAAATGTCATAATGGGGTGGTAAGTGAGATGCAGCATGGATTATTAGAACAAACTCGCAGGTTTTCTTCAGTCATTGAATGTGTGGGCGAGTGATGTTTGTGAGATCAGGAAGCCAGAGGAAAACGTGTTGAGTTGAGTGTTCCACTTATAATGCGCATTGCTGCATTCAAATTTAATGATCATTTGAATTTGTGTGTGATTAACTATGCTAGACAGTTGCACTTTACTCTGCTGCTCAGTTCTGGAGTGCTGAGGCAGCAGCGACCCACACATATGCAGCAAGTTTTCTCACTTTCTTTCTCTCCCTGCTCCTCTCACTTTCTCTCTCTCCCTGCTCCACCCACATTCTCTCTCTCCCTGCCACTCCCACTTTCTGTCGCTCCCTTTGCCCCTCACTTTCTCTCACCCCCGCCTCTCTGTTGTTCTCTCTGTCTGCTCCCCTCATTTTCTCTCTGTTCACGCCACTCCCACTTTCACTCTCCCTGCCCCTCTCACCTCAACTTGCTCTACTTCTGTTTCAAATACAGGAATCACATCAGCTGTCATCTGTCCTCTGGTACTATTCCCGACTCTGATGATTATTATAGAACATACAATCGTGCCTTTGTTATCTCTTCCCTATCTTTTTAGTAGGTGGATATGCAATCCATCTGAAGCAAAGAGGTACCGCACTCTTTGATCTCTCTCGAATATCTCCACACTTTTACATATAATGGCTTGGATGTTTGTCAAATTTATTCCCTCAGATTGTTAATACCTCTCCTCAGAGATGTCTCTCCCTTCTTCAAGCTCTGACTCCGCTTCTACTGTGTGATTCAGCACCGACTTTCCCACATCACATGTGACTTCCTTCCTTCTGTGCTCGGAGATGCGCTCCAGAAATCCATTTACATTTCTGTACCTGTCAGTCTGACCCTTTCTGCTCCAAAGGCCAATAAACCCAAGATGCGTTGAAATGCACAGTGGATGGGAGTTTACATGACAGACAGCATGAGACCATTCCCCAGCCACTTTCCCTCCATCGTCTCCTGCTGGAACAATCCGTAGCCCCATTTCAAGTTGATTCATTTTGTTTTTACCTGACTCCAATCCGGCTGGATCTCCTCTGCTCCTCACCGACACTGGTCTGGGAAAGAAAACGCTTGCAGCATCCAGTCACACATTGGGGCATTGAGATATTCCATGGGTCGCCGTGGTATTTTCACTGGACTAGTAACCCAGAGACCCAGGGTATTCCTCTGGGGACATGCGTTCAAATCCCACCACAGCAGAAAGTGGAATTTGAATTCAATTAATAAATCTGGAATTAAAAAGCTAGTCTAATGATGGCCATGAAACCATTGTCGATTGATGCAAAAACCCATCTGGTTCACTAATGTCCTTTGGGGAAGGAAATCTGCTGTCCTTACCTGGTCTGGCCTATATGTGACTCCAGACCCACAGCAATGTGATTAACTCTTACATGCCCTCTGAAATGGCCGAGCAAGCCACTCTGTTAGGGCAATTAGGAATGGGCAATCAATGCTGGCCGAGCCAGCAACGCCCACATCCCATGAATGAATTAAAAAAAACATCTCCATGGTGTCGCTATGGGAACCCGTTTGGATCCTAGTTCTGCTTACTTTATGCAGAATATGTGGAACATTCTTTTTTCTCATCCTACTCAGGATCTCTCTTTCTTATTTTTCTACTGTCACATAAGTGACTGTGCTGGTCTAATTTTCTTCTTGAGCCTTTAACTGGACAATTTCAGCAACTTTGTTTCAGTCCTCCTTCCCCCGTCCCATTTGTCTTCTCATTGTCCATCTCTAACACTTCACTTACTGTCCTGCACATCTGAACCACAATTTGAGTGGATTGGCTGACCACCAATATCGATTTTAATCCCACAGACTCCCAGTTTCTTTACTGATGCTTCTTCCGACCCCACTTCCTGGGAATACTCTGTTCCATTCTCCCAGGATATGTGAAATCTAATGATGCATGCGAACAAATAAACATACACATCAGGAGCAGAAGTGGGCCATTTGGCCCCTCGGACCTGCTCTGCCATTCAATAAGATCATGGCTGATCTATTTTCTGTCTCAAATGCCGCACTCCCACCTATCCCCATGAATCCCTTGCCTAACAATAATCTATCCACCTACGCCTTTAAAATATTCAATGTCCCCGCCTCCAACATCTTCTGAGGCCGATAATTCCAAAGTCTACAAGCATAAGAGAGAAAATAAAATCTCTGTCCGAAAAAGGGCGCCCCCTAATTTTAAAACAGTGCCCCCTAGTTCTAGAGTCACCCACAAGATGAAAAATCCTTTTCAAATCCACCGAGTCAAAATCGCCCAGGATCTTATAAACTTCAATCAAGTCTCCCCTCACTCTTCTAAACACCAGTGAAAACAAGTCCAGTCTGTCCACGTTTTCCTCAGAAGACAACCCACTCATTCCAGATGTCAATCTAGTAAATCTCGCCTGAATTGCCTCCAATGCATTTACATCCTTCCTTAAATGAGGAGACCAAAATTGCACACAGTCTGCAAGATGTGGTTTCACCATTTCCTTGTATAATTGAAGCAGAACATTCTTACTTTTAATTTTAATTCCTCTCATAATAAACAATAGCATTCCGTTATCCTGCTTTATAACTTGCAGTACTTGCATGCTAACTTTCTGTGACTAATGCACCAGAAAACCTACATCCCACAACACGTAGGAATTCTGCTGTCGTTCTCCATTTAAGTTATTCTCTGCTTTTTATTCTTCCTGCCAAAGTGAACAACTTCAGATTATTCTCCGTCTGCCAGATTTTTCTTCCCTCTCACTCAACCTATCTATATCGGTCTGACACCTCCTAATGTCCTCTTCACAACATAGTTCCCTGCCTATCTTTGTGTCATCTGCAATCTAAACTACTATGCTATCGTTACCCTCATCTAAGTCATTGATATAAATTGTAAAACAGTTGTGACCCCAGCACATACCCCTGCAGGCCTCCAATTAGCACATCCTCCTAATCAGAAAATGATCCATTTGTGCATGCCCTGTGTTTTCTGTCAGCTAGCCAATCTTCTATATATTCATGGGACTGAGATTCGAATTGAAAAAGTCACGTTAGCGGAGCTTTTAAAGTTCAGAATGACTAGTTCTTGTTGATTGTATCATCGGGTTATGAGCTAACCTTGAATTTAGAAAGGGAAGCCAAAGTTGAGTCGGCCCCAGAGAAATGTGAACTCACAAAGCCTAGTTTACAATATCAGTGTTCAAACGTTCTCTGACCATTCGGATGAGTGCATATCTAGATCTACAGTAATGACGTAAACTTGAGTGTACAGGGCACTATTGCACAATTTCCAGCTAACACAAAACTTGGAAGTATTGTGAGCTGTGAGAAGTGCCGTGATACATTTTAAGAGGATGTCAACAGTTCGGTGGAATAATGAGCACAAAAAAGTTAACATGCAATTACAGCAATAATTTAGGAAGGCAAATAGCATGTTGGTCTTTATTTCGATGGGATTGGAGTACAGGGATAAGGCAGTCTTTCTACAATTATAGAATGTTTTGTTGATATCATATCTGGAGTACTGAGTGCTGTTTTGGCCTCTATACGTAAGGAACAATGTGCTTGCTTTGGAGGGAGAACAGCACAGTGTCAAGATTGCTTGCAGCCCATTGTGTCTGTACTGGCTCCTTGCAAGTGCTATCAAAGTAGTCCCACTTTCCATACTCTTACCCGGCAGCTCTGAACTCTTTTCCCCTTCAAGTATATGCCCCATTTTCCTTTTGAAAGTTCCTATTGAATCTGCTTCCAAAGGCCTTTCAGGCAGCACATTCCAGATCACAGGAACATTTCTCCTCATCTCCTTCTCTGGTTCTTTTACCAATTATCTAAAATCTGCAACCTCTGGTTTCCGACTCCCCCGTCACTGAAAACAATTTCCCCATATTTGGTCTATTAGAATCCCTCATGAGTTTGAACTGTGAACCATTGATCAAACTATTGTTGAAGGGAATGGCAGCAGATCCTGATCTTCATACATCCCAAAGGCCAGCTTGAAGATTAATCATGTGAGGTTAATATGTGCTGTAGGCTTAGAGTTACTGGAAATATGTCATCGGGGAGTGGCTGATTTCTGACACCCTATGTTGAACAGGCGAAATGGCAGGAGGGAGAGAGGATAGAAAGTGGGCGAAAAGTAGAAGTCCCGGTAGAGGAAGAGGCAGACAGTTTGCCTACTTCCCAGAGAAGCGTTTTGATAATTCACCTGATCTACTGATCAAGTGATTGAATTTAATTTACTGCTTCTTTATTAATAAAGTCACCACCCAAACAAGGCAAAGTCTTCCTTTAATCATTTATTGAGTGGAGTGGATCGATACTCTCTAGAGTAGAGCGGATTTAGTGGTGAACTCATCGAAATGTGTAAAATCCTGAGATGACTTGATAAATTAGATTAGATTAGATTAGATTAGAGATACAGCACTGAAACAAGCCCTTCGGCCCACCGAGTCTGTGCCGAACATCAACCACCCATTTATACTAATCCTACACTAATCCCATATTCCTACCAAACATCCCCACCTGTCCCTACATTTCCCTACCACCTACCTATACTAGTGACAATTTATAATGGCCAATTTACCTATCAACCTGCAAGTCTTTTGGCTTGTGGGAGGAAACCGGAGCACCCGGAGAAAACCCACGCAGACACAGGGAGAACTTGCAAACTCCACACAGGCAGTACCCGGAATCGAACCCGGGTCCCTGGAGCTGTGAGGCTGCAGTGCTAACCACTGCGCCACTGTGCCGCCCATAAAGTTAGTTGGGAGAGGTTGTTTCCTGTTGGCTGGAGAGTATAGAACTATGAGTTCACAGTATCAGGATAAGAAGTCAGCCATTTTAGACTGAGATCAGAAGATATCTCTTCATTCGGTGGGATTTACATCTTTGGAATTCTCTCTCCCATAGATCTGTGGATGCTGTCATTGTGCATATTCAAGATTGAGATAGAGAGATTTTTGGGGACGAGGGTATTAAGAGGTTTGAGGATAGCGCGGGTGTTGAGGTAGTTTGACCATCCAAGATCTTATTGGTTGGCGAAGTGGGCTCGAGCGGCCGAATTGCCGACGCCTTCTCCTAACTGTTATCTTCTTACAAAGCCAACAAGGGAGAACATGGAGAAGCTTTTCTGCATGTGCGAAACTTGCAGCATTGATCAGCGAACTGTATCTCTGCTCATCATCTCTGGAGGCCAGTGCTGATCTATCCTGTCTGACCTCTTCTCCAGTTGGGTGATGGAGAATGATTCTCGACAGGCTGAGAGGGACAGAAGTGTGTGAGAGAGAGAGTTTCACTTTTTGTAACGTGTACTCCCATCCACTGCTTGATATTTCAGTAATGAACAACAAGAACAACACCTGTATTCATCTAATGGTTCCATTTAAAACTCAGTTCTTGTCTTAGAATCCCTCTGCGGCTTTGACCCTCCCTAACTCTGTAACCTCCTCTAGTCATACAACCGTCCATATCTTTGTAACCACCGCCAGCCCTAGAAAATTCACTATCTCTGTAACCTCCTGTAGCACCTACAACCCCCTCTATCTCTGTAACCTCCTCCAGCCCCTGCTGCCCGTCCTAACTCTGTAACCACCTCTCGCACCTGCAACCCTCTCCATCTCTGTAACCACCTCCAGCCCCTGCTGCCCGCCTGTCTCTGCAACCTGCTTTATCCGCTACAATCCGCCCCATTTCTGCAACTTCCTCCAAACCCTACAAATCTCCATATCTCTGTAACCTCTTCCATCCACAACAGTCACTATCTATTGAACATCCTCCAGCCCCGACTGTCCTCCCTATATCTGTAAACTTCTCTCATCCGTACATCCCTTCCTGGCTCTGTTGTCTCCTCCAGCCCCTACAACCTTCCCTATCTCTGTAACCGCCTCCAGAACTGTGAGTCATAATCATATTGCTACTCGTGGGAGCTTTTCTATTCGTTCTTGGGATATGGACGCCGGTGACTAGGCCAGCATTTATTGCACATCCTTAATTGTCCTTTCCAGGGTGGTGGTGAGCTGTCTTCTTGAACCACTGCAGTCTATATGGGGTAGGTATACCCACTGTGCTATTAGGAAGGGTGCTCCAGGATTTTGCTGGCTGTGCATGAATTTGCTACTGTGTTTCTCACATTACAATACAGACTATACTTCAGGAAGCCGTTGACTGGCTGCAAAGTGCGTTGGAATGAACGGTGTATTGTGAAAGGCGCTATAGAAATGCACCATTTACTATTTTCGATCCCGCAATTGCTGCTTCAATACCAGCATAAAATATCGAGCACAGTTGAAGAACATACAATGATGGAAAACTGTATTCAATTGATTATTTGATCTAGTTTAAGTTATTGGGAAATAAGTTTAATAGTTACCTGTAACACAAACCACTAAAACAGTGGTGGCAAAAACAAGGCTTTCCCTCATCTCCGAATTTCCACGCAGCAAATTCCCAACTTCTGCACTCTGTGATGCATTCCATTTATGATCCTTCTGTGCTGAACTGTCCAGACCACAGCTAGAGAACTCTGTACAATTATGCTTACAACATTAGAGGTAGCGTGTGATCCCACTCGGGAGGGTACAGAGGATATTTACAGAGTTGTTGCCAGTACTGGAGAATTTTAACCATGAACAAAGATTGGATAGGCTGGGAGTGTTCCCTTTGGAAAAGAGAAGGATGAGGTGAGATATAACTGAAGTGTACACAATTTTGAACGTCTTAAATAGAGTGGATTGGAAGGACCTAATTCACTTACAGAAAAGGCCACCAACAACGGGGTATAGAATTCGTATAAGGATTAGAGGGGAGTTGTGGAGAAATATTTTCACCTAGTGGATGATGGGTGTCTGGAACATGCTGCCTGAAATGGCTATTGATGCAGAAACCATCATCACATTTTTAATAAGTAGAACTTTGGATATTCACTTTAGGTGTTGTAAACTACAGGGCTACTGACAAAGAGCTGGAAAGCAGGGTTAGGCTAAATATTAGCCCCTTTCCAGAGTCATCTTGAGGGTCTAATAACAAATTTCCTCTTTTCAGGGTAATTTCACCACGCCACAGGCAGTTTTCTTGCAACCCCTGCCCCTTTGCCTAAGCCTTGTTGGACGCATCCTCCCTTCTTTGCTAGGTAAAAGCCCCAAGAGGTGAAAGGATTAAGAGACCCCCGCTTGTGCTGAGGTCATTGAGAAGCGTGTGATACAGAATCCAGCTCCATGGTATGAGAGCATAGCTTCAGAACTCCTCCAAAATCTGCAGCCAAGCTCACTTAATCAGGCTCCAAGTCTCCTACTCCCATCTCTAAGGAATAGTGTATGCTGCCTTTCCCTGGTAGCATGTAGGAGCAACTGAATGGAGGCATTACTGAGGAATGAGACCATCTGTGGCCTATTTTTCACCATCACGCTGCAGCGTCCCTGAGTACTGCCACTCCTCTGACTATAAACAGCAAGATTGAATGCAAAGCTGGCAGGCCTTTAAAGTGGTGCCACCAATTGATGTCTGTGGCTCCGGCTGTGGTTCAGCCACCGACCATGGAATTTGTTGACCTCATAATACTGGGCCATTTTTCTGCTTGCCGCAAATGCATTTTGTGTGGCCTGCCACTCCTGGTCTCGATGTTGGGCACCCTCACTTCTGTTTCCGACTGTGGGACCAGCCTCTGTGGAGCAAAGTCCAGCTCACAGTTTCTCTGGAGTTATGAATATCCCTCGCTCTGTCCAGATCAGTATCACTGACTGCCTGCTTACAACAACAACACGAATCTGCATTTGCAAAGCACCTTTATTACAGTTAAAAACCTTCCAAGGTGTTTTACACAGGCGTTAATCAGACAGATATTTGATACCGAGTCACATAAAGGGATATTAGGAGAGGTGACCAAAAGCTTGTTCAATGCGTTAGGTTTTACGGAACGTCTTAACTAGAGAGATGGTGAATAATGTTCACTCCAACGCAAAAATACCCACACAAGGCAGGCAGGAGTCAGGACCTTTAAATTAATGCCCAAATACGGTCATGCAACAAAATGTAAAGGTCCTGGATATTTGAAAAATAAAGAGAGTATGTTTGTGGAGAGGGTGAGGAGGGAATCCCAAGACTCACGACCTCAGCGGCTCTTGACACGGTCGTCACTGGTGGAGGGATGGAAATCAGGGATGTAAACAGTCAAAATTGAAAGAGCTCAGCGGTTTTGGAGGGCCTGTAAGGTTGGAGGGGGCTTTACAGATAGAGAGGTTGTAACGCTGGATGAGGTTTCAGAGATTGTGAGAGATGTAGGCTGGGTTAGTTACAGAGCTAGGCAAGGGTTGTATGAGCTGAAGGATGTTGCAGAGATGGGGAGGGTTGTAGGGACTGGGTGAGGTTTAAGAGATAAGGAGTGTTGTAAAGCTGGAGGAGGTTACTGCGATAGGTGGGTTTGTAGGGGCTGTTGGATGTTACAGGGATCGAAGTTTGTAGGGCTGCAGGAAGTTACAGAGAAAGGGAGAGGAAGGAGAGTCATGGAGGGACTTCAAAATGAGGATGCGAATTTTAAAATCCAACTCTTGCTGGACCAGGAACCAATATAGATCAGTGAACACAGGAGGTGATGGGTAAATGACACTTGGTGAGAATTAAAGTACTGGACAATTTGAATGATATATTGTACGTTAGATAACCACATGAAAGCATTTACCCACAGTACAGCATCGCAAAGCAACGAGCAAATTAACTGCGAAGTCCAGAGCTTGCTCACTTGCTGTTCATACTGTCCAACATGCTCTGACTCTCCCTCTTGTGTTTTCCTCACCCGTCTTCAGTCTTCCATTTTCACAGTGCACTAAGCCGCCTAAAACAGTGTGGTTAAAAACACTGGGACAGAGAAAGATTTGCAGCACAGAAAGAGGCCATAAGGTCCAACATGCTTACAGTACCAAGAGGATATGTCCAGCCTAATCACGCCTTCCACCTTTTGGTCCATAACCCTGTAGATTACGACAACTCAAGCGCATATGCAAGGGTAATTTAATGTGAGGAGTGTTTCTGCCTCTACCACCCGTACAGGCAGTGAGTTCCAGATACCTACCACCCTCTGAGTAAAGGTATTTAAATGCCTTAACTTAGAGGGCTACCGTCAACAGCCTTTTGGTAAACAGCTGTTTTTTGGGGGGTCTTTGACCGAGAAGGGCACTGACACATTGGGCCAAATGGCCTCATTCTTTGCCATAAATGGCTATGATTCGATAATTCCACATTGTATTAGTTTTGTGTACTGTATGGGCTTGAGGAGTTGTATTGCTCTGAGGAAATGCTTTAGTTTAGGTAATTTTCTTGTGATACTCTTTTAATTGTAAGTGATGCAATAGCCTGAGGTGTTTCATGACTTAGGGTGGCTCTCTTACTGTGAGGGATTGTATGAATTTGGGGTGAGGTATTAGTTTGTATTAGCTTCAGGTGATCAATTATTTTGAGTTCCTGTATTAGTTTGAGATTCTGTTTCAGTCAGAGGGTCTGCATCAGTCTTCAGATGCTAGTATGCGATAGAGGACTGTTTGGTTGGTTGGGTTGTATTGGTCAGACGGACTGTATCAGTTGGAGCGGCTGTTTCAGCTGGATTGCTCTGTTCTAAGTGCTGCATCCGTTGTAGTGGCTGTGTTGGTTGAAGGGAATGAATCACATGGGAAAATGTATCAATCGAAGGGGCTGCAACAGATGGAGGGGAGGTACCTCTGCAGGGTCTGTATTACTTGAAGTATTCTTTTGGTTTAAAGTGTTGTAATAGATTGAGATGCAGCTTTAAATCAAGCAGCTCTATTAGTTTATGGTACTGTATTGGTTTAATGCTTTAAACATTGGTTTAATCAGACCCACCGGCCGTCCATGTCTCCGTTATAAAGACGTCTGCAAACGCGACATGAAATCGTGTGACATTGATCACAAGTCGTGGGAGTCAGTTGCCAGCATTCGCCAGAGCTGGCAGGCAGCCATAAAGACAGGGCTAAATTGTGGCGAGTCGAAGAGACTTAGTAGTTGGCAGGAAAAAAGACAGAGGCGCAAGGGGAGAGCCAACTGTGCAACAGCCCCAACAAACAAATTTCTCTGCAGCACCTGTGGAAGAGCCTGTCACTCCAGAATTGGCCTTTGTAGCCACTCCAGGCGCTGCTTCACAAACCACTGACCACCTCCAGGCGCGTATCCATTGTCTCTCGAGATAAGGAGGCCCAAAAGAAAAAAAAAAGAAGAAATTGGTTTAATGCTGTATAGATTGAACTCAGAAATGCACATTTGCAAACAAAAAACACCTGTTCACTTAATTGAATGTCCACAGTTAAAGTGCGCAGGCACATCCAAGACTTCAGTACAGCAGCACTGAGAAAGCCACCCTAACATTTGGAGTTTAATCACTGAATGGTCACAGTCGAGTGAATAACATCACAGAAACAACATGAGATTTAGAGATGGGACTGATGGTATTTGTAAGGACAACCTTATTGATGGGAGAATACAGCTTCTAATTTTCATTAGTTTGTTTTATTGTTATTCATTTGTGGTCATTGCTAGCTAGGCTGCCATTTATTGCCCATCCCTAATTACCCTTGAACTGAGCTTCAGCGGGCAAATAAGAGTCAACCACATTGGGCTGGGTTTGGAGTCACATATAGGCCAGACCCGGTAAGGATGGCAGTTTTCCTTCCCTAAAGGACGTTAGTGAACCAGATGTGTTTTTTTTGCAGCAGTTGACAATGGTTTCATGGCCACGATTAGCTTTAAAAAAAAATCCAGATTTGTTTTTTATTAATTGAATTCAAATTTCGCCATCTGCCATGAGATTCGAAACTATGGATGAAAATGGAATAGTGTAGGTCAGATGGTCGGCGCAACATCGAGGGCCGAAGGGCCTGTACTGCGCTGTAATGTTCTAATTCTAATTCTAATGTCCCCAGAGCATTACACTGGGCTCTGGATTACTAGTCCAGTAGCATTCACATTACGCCACTGCCTCGCCCTTTGTGATTAATTTATGCAACCAGAATTGTTGAGTCCTTGGAGTTTTCCAATTCAAGTTCAGAAGTAAATACAGTCTATCACAACACAGACTGAACTCAATGTCGTAATTGGCACATAAAAAAAGTACTGTTTGAACAATGTTGCAACCTTTCTATCCCAGTGGAGATCACACAGGGTATAAATCACAGGCTCTGCGATTATATCGTCTCAGAGCTTAATATAGAGAGATTGCGTGCAGTGCAAAGTGACACATCATTTCACACACAAAAAATGCCGAAAATAATTGATAGCATCCAGAAAATATATTACTTGATCCTTGCCATCATTGGTGTTCCTGGTAAGTGACTATCACTATTACGTTATGCTGGTCTCTGGTTTTACTCTGTGACAGATATTGCTACATGCTGATCTATTGTTAACCCTTATACAAATACACAATCCATGATATCATTTGCTTAAGTCAAATGACTTGAATTATTTCTTCTGTTTTATAAACTTCTTTCAACTGATAATACGCTTCTGCCTGTAACTATGAGAATCTCTAAATTGTTAAGTTGTTTCATTTAGTGGAATATAGTGTAATTTTGAATTAGACTTCACTGAAGGAATCTCTCTGAGTTCAGATATTAGTGGAAGTGCCAGTCTGTGTATAATTGTACCGACAGTGTGGCCCCCTACCTGAGTGGAATACCTGATTACAGCGACCATGCATCACTGGGAGTATCTGTCACTTAGAAGTGTACTGTGTTTGAGTCACTAACCGATGTGGAACACCTGATCCCAGTGGCCATGTATTTCTGGGAGTACTGTGGAATTGGTCTGAGAATGGATCACTGAGTGGCATGCAAGAAGGTGGTTCTGCTTTGATATTGGTGTTTTACATGACTGCAATCTCCACTGCACTGATTTGTCTCTGTGTTTAACGGATGCAAAATGTGGCAAAGGAAGGATTTTCTCTGTCGATCGAAGATGTTTGGTAACATGTGTATAAAGTGAAATGTATTGATATTTCTCTGTTTCATATTGAACTGCTCCAAACTAACCTATATCTACTATTTACAGACAGTTAAACAACACTGTTACATGATTCACATCCTCTGTTGATGACTTATTCATAGCCTGAATACAGTTACTGTAAACATTTCACATGTCATCCTGCTTATTGATCTCCTTCCCCCAACATGGTTCTGAGAATCTTTAAGCAATGAGGAGTAAATGTTATTTTTTATTTAGAGATACAGCCCTTCGGGTCTGTGCAGACCATCAACCACCCATCTGTACTAATTCGACACTAATCCCATATTCCTATCACATCACCACCTGTCCCTATATTCTCCTACCACCTACCTCTTCTAGGGGCAATTTATAATGGCCAATTTACCTATCAACCTGCAAGTCTTTTGGTGGTGGGAGGAAACCGGAGCACCCGGAGGAAACCCACGCAGACACAGGGAAAACTTACAAACTCCACACAGAATTGAACCCGGGTCCCTGGAGCTGTGAGGCTGTGGTGCTAACCACTGCGCCACTGTGCCGCCCTGTGCTTCACACAGGATGAAGACTGGTCTGTGGTTATTGAATCATCCACTTCTGTAACTGATTAAGGATTTCTGGATTAGCCCTTTCCACGACTCAGGGCCTTTCGAGCTGTAGCCTAACTCAGTTTCCACTCTTAACTCAGTGATGTGTGGCCCTCCGAGGAAAACCAACTATAGCTGAGGAACATGAATATTGGGATTTGGCAATAGAGAAATCAGACAAAGGACCGAAAATAATAGCTTTAGTAAACTGTTAATGATGAAATAAACATTGCATTTCGCCCAGTTATGATATCATCCAATCAACAACAATTGCACCAAGGTTCTATACTAATATATCAGCTTAGTTTGCCTTTTAAATTCCATTCCTCTAGAAGTCAACTCAAGTATTTTGTTTCCATTTTTATCGCCGTCAGATTTTTTTTCAATTTGTCCGCTTGAGCCACTTTGTCCCTGTACCCCGTTCAGAAGCTTACTTTAGAAATAGTATTTGAGAACCTTACTCTTCCAAAGAAACTTCAGCTGTACTGCAGTTAATTTGACAGCGAAATGCGCAGTGTGCAAATTTATTAATTATTATTAGCAATGTCTTCAGTTATTTTATTGCATTCATCCTCTGTATTAATGGCACTCTCAATTTGGATTTGTTGGCAGGTTTTGAAGTTGTGCCTCTGCTTCCCGAGTACATACTGTTTATGGAAATAGTGAACAACGGCGCTGATGCTTGTGAAACACCACTTCACACCTTCTGCCGATCTGAGGAAACACCTTTAACGTTCAGTCGCTGTGTTCTGTTTACTGTTTCCAGCATGCTGCCTATTCTACTGCTTGTCCCCTAACTCCGTCTCTGACACCTCCCTTCCCTTCCTTGACTTCTCTATCTCTGTTTCAGGGGATTGGCTGTCTACCAATCTCTCCGGTAATTCGAATGACTCCCACAGCTACCTTGATGATGCTTACTCCCACCCCACTTCCTGGAAATACTCTGTTGCATTCTCTCAGTCTCTCCACATCCGTCCCACCTATTCTGACGATGCTGCCAGCCACACCAGTGCTTCTCAAATGCCTTCATTTTTCCACAGCCAGGCATTCCTGTCCACTGTGGTTAACATGCCTCTGACAGTGTCCAGCCCCTTTCCAACATTACTGCCTTCACTCTTCTCCCTCCCTACCCGAACCACCATGTTGCCCCTGGCCCTGATCTTCCACCCCAGCAGAAACCTCATTCAACGCATCATTATACAATATTTATGCCATATTCAGCTAACTCCAAAACCACACATATATTGTGCTGCACTTGTAACACATCGTCTCTTGGGACACCTAGATCCACTCCTCAATCACTTCTGAAATCAGCTCCTCTTCCCCTGGCAAATTCCTGTATGGAGATGCAACTCATATCCTTTAATGCCTTCTGACTACTGTCCAAAGAACGAAACACTTCCTTCAATTTAATAACAGTATTCATTGCTCACGATGGAGTCTTCTGGCTATTGGGAGAGGTGCAAACGCAGAGAAAGTGATTATTTTGTTAGACTCATCCTTTCATCTTGCCAGCATAACCCTGAGCATCTGGTCAGCTGTCATTTTAATTCTTCATCCCATTTGCACTCTGATCTCTCTATCCGTGACTCCGTACACTCTTCCACTGAAACTCAATGAGGACCAGTGCTGATTTTTTTCTTTTTCAATTAGGCATTTTATTTTCTGCTGGACTTAATAGTAAGATTAAATTTCAGCCTGTCATCAGTGTTCCCACTTTGCTGGGAATGGTAGATCGCTTCACCAGAATCATTGGGAGGGGTTATGAGCTGGTACTTGAGATGGCGATCCCTATTGCCACACACCGAGCAGGCTGGTCCATACTCCATGATGTTTTGTTTAGTTTAGTTTAGTTTAGAGATACAGCACTGAAGCAGCCCTTCGGCCCACCGAGTTTGTGCCAACCATCAACCACCCATTTATACTAATCCTACACTAATTCCATATTCCTACCACATCCCCACCTGTCCCTATATTTCCCTACCACCGACCTATACTAGGGGCAATTGCTAATGGCCAATTTAACTATCAACCTGCAAGTCTTTTGGCTTGTGGGAGGAAACCGGAGCACTCGGAGGAAATCCACACAGACACAGGGAGAGCTTGCAAACTCCACAGAGGCAGTACCCAGAATTGAACCCAGGTCGCTGGGGCTGTGAGGCTGCGGTGCTAACCACTGCGCCACTGTGCTGCCATTCTCTGTCACTTTTCTAGGCCACTGGAGCACTTTCCTCTTTGTCACATTTCCCATGCTCCACTTTATTTATTTATTATTCTGTCACCATTTGGAGCTTTTCAGGACCGATTCTCTGTTTCCGTGATTCTCGAATTTGCCTTACAACATCACCCCTTTTGTCATTGAAAAAATCCTGTCCCCCCACCACTCGATAGCTTTGTTCTTCCTTCCCCCTTTACCAGATGTTTAACTGGCTCTGTCAATGACCAACACCTGGAAGAGGTCGTATATCTTCGGGTGTGATCCGAGTGCAGGGTGTATGAGTAGGTAGAGAAGGAGTGTATGGTCCACAGCCAAAGGTATGCGATTCCTCTGCTGAACATTGCTCCAGGTCAGCTTATGGGGAGTGGTCAGACGGGGTGTCTGGTCCATGACATAAATAGGGGACCTAACACCCTGGGCTTCCAAACACAAGAGGATGGTCTGATCCCAGTAGCAGGGATCTGAGCCCAGATGGGGTTTCAATCCAGGGTGGGAGTCTCATTGTGAGGAGTTCCAATCATTGGGCTTGTGAGGAAAATTGCGAACCCACCTCCTCGGAGAGATTTTTTGTCTGTCACCTGTCACAGCTCCGTTAAACCTAGAAGTTGGAGATTGGTTGGGGTCAGGGTTGGAGAATATTAAATTTTAATCTGTGACCCGCCCTTAAACTGATTCCTTTAGGTGCTAAAACCCTGCTGTTCCTGTCTGGGCCAGGCATGGAGACTGTTTGGTTAACAAATATCCAGACTCATTCCCTTCTCTCTCTTACAGTTAATTTGCTGGCGATTGTGATCCTGTCCTGGGGAAAGTGTGGACTCTGCACCTGCACCACTCGCTATCTGGTAGCTGTGGCAATGGCGGATCTACTGGTCATTATCACTGAGGTCATACTGTTCTGGATAATTAATTATTATTTTCTGGGATCTCTTCAGAACATTACCCCTGTGTGTAGTGTTATCGGTGTTCTGAGTTGTGCAGCCCGCAGACTGTTCAGTCTGGTTCACCATCACTTTCTCCTTTGATTGATTCATTGCCATTTGTTGCCAGAAGCTGAAAACAAAATACTGCACCGAGAAAAGTGCAGTCGTGGGTCTAGCAACAACTTGCATACTGCTCGGTTTAAATAACGTACCATTCTACTTTATATTTGAATCTAGAGAGATCATTGATAGTGTAGCATGGTTGTGTTATCCAAAGGAAAGTTATTTTACCGAGCCTAGATGGGTGGTATTTGACTGTTTTGATAAGGTTTTAACACCATTGCTCCCAAATGTGTTAATTCTGTTGTTCAACACTCTGACAGTCAGACACATTTTAGTGGCTCGTCAAGTCCGTAAGGAACTGAGGAGTCACAGCAAGGGAGAGAATCGCAGTGATCCAGAGATGGAGAGCAGAAGGAAGTCTGTCATTTTACTCTTTTCCATATCCGGCAGCTTCATACTCCTGTGGTTGGTAACTGTTAAAGAATTCTTATATTATAACATTTCAGGAAAAGATCCCGGAGATTACATCAATTCTGAATACATATTTGAACATGTTGGATATATCCTGCGGAATTTAAGTTGCTGCACAAACACATTTATTTACGGGGCGACTTAGGCCAAGTACAGAGAGCAGTTCAAAAGTGTGGTGAAATATCCGGTTACATCAATTATTCAATTAATGAATAAACAAAACAACTGAGTGCAGGTCAGAGGCTGTTTCCAGTGAATGAATGTTATATCTATGCCCAATGGGCAAGAATTGACTGACAAATGGACGGCATGAAATGCACAAGCGGTGGGGTGGTTTGTGGGGTTTGGTGGGTGGGGTCTCACAATCGTCAGAGCAGCAGGGCAGCAGTCAAGAGGTTACCGACAGCCAGATGACTGAAAATATATTGGCGAGCGCCGGAAGGGGATCGCACACGCCAAAGAGCAAAGGGGCTGATGGTCGGAATTGACCAACAGCTGGATTACAGAAGATAAGCCTGCAGTGGGAGGCGGGGAGTAGTCGGGAGGTGGTCACACACACCAAAGAGCAGCGGGGCAGAAGTCAAAAAGTGATCGACAGCTAGATTAACTGAATTGCAATCTCAGCAGGCATGTTGATGATTAATACACGTCAAAGAGCAGTTGAGTGGTGGCAAGTGGTGAGCGATGGATGACCAGAGAGAAAGGGGGTAGAAGTAATTTCAGAGCCTCCTTGCAGGACAGGAAGCAAAACAACAGCATCACTCTCTCTTCCCCCTCCACTGGTTGCCTTCTAATTTCCTTACATCTGCTCGGAAAATAAAATTATTTTTGCAACAGCAAATAGACAGATTTCGAAAAGATCTATCAATGCAAAACTGGGCATCCATGAGGCGCTGTGGGCCATCAGCAGCAGCAGAATTGTACTAAAACACAATCTGTAAGCTCATAGCCCTGCAGGTCCCTCACCCTACCATTACCATTATGCCAGGAGGCCTATCCTGGTTCAACAAGGTGCGCAGGAGGGCATGCCAGGAACAGAACTAGTCTTACCACAAAAAGAGGCGTCAACTTGGTGAAGCTCTAACACAGCACTACTTGTTTGCCAAACTGTGTAAACAGCATGCGATAGATAGAGCTATGTGATCCCATAACCAACGTGTCTGATATGGGCTCTGCAGTCCTACAACATCCAGACGTGAATGGTGGTGGACAATTAAACAGCAAACTGGAGGAGGTGGCTCCACAAATATCCCCATCCTCAATGATGGGGGAGCCCAGCACATCACTGCGAAGGATAAGGAATAAGTATTTGCAACAATCTTCAGCCAGAAGTGCCGAGTTGATGATCCATCTCGGCCTCCTCCTGAAGTCACTGGCATCACAGATGCCAGACTTCAACCAATTCGAGTCACTCCACTTGATATTAGGAAACAACTGAAGGCACTGTATACTGCAAAGGCTATGTTCCTGACAATATTCTGGCAATAGTACTAAAGACCCGAACTCCAGAATGTGCTGCACACATAGTCAAGCTGTTCCAGAACAGCTACAACACTGGCTTCTACCCGGCAATGTGGAAATGTGCCCAGGTATGTCCTGTACACAAAAAGCAGGACAAGTCCAAAGCGGCCAATTACCGCCCCATCAGTCTAATCTCAATCATCAGTAAAGTGATGGAAGGTGTCATCAACAGTGCCATCAAGCGGCACTTGCTTAGCAATAATCTGCTCAGTGACGCTCAGTTTGGGTTCTGCCAGGGCCACTCAGCTCCTGACCTCATGACAGCCTTGGTTCAAACATGGACAAAAGAGTTGAACTCAAGAGGTGAGGTGAGAGTGACTGCCCTTGACATCAAGGCAGCATTTGACCCAGTATGGCACAAGGAATCCTTTCAAAAATGAAGTCAATGGGAATCAGGGTGAACCTCTCTGCTGGTTGGAGTCATTCCTCGTGCAAAGGAAGATGGCTGTAGTTGTTGGAGGTCAATCATCTGAGCTCCAGGACATCACTGCAGGAGTTCCTCAAGGTAATGTCCTAAGTCCAACCATTTTCAGCTGCTTCATCAATGACCTTCCTTCAAACATAAAGTCAGAAATGGGGGAGTTCACTGATGTTTGCACAATGCTCAGCACCATTCGTGACTCCTCAGATACTGAAGCAGTCCATGTAGAAATGCAGCAAGACTTGGACAATATCCAGGATTGGGCTGATAACTGGCAAGTAACATTCGCACCACACAAGTACCAGGCAATGACTATTTCCAAAAAAGAGAAGCTAATCATCGCCCCTTGACATTTAATGCCATTACCATCGCTGAATCGCCCACTGTCAACATGCTAGGGGCGATCATTGACCAGAAACTGAATTGGAATATCCATATAAATACCGTGGCTACAAGAGCAGGTCGGCGGCTAGGAATCCTGCGGCGAGTAATTCACCTCCTTGCTCCCTAAAGCCTGTCCACCATCTACAGAGAGAAGGGGTGCAGACAAAAAGAGAGTGACAGGGACAGTTATAGAGGTGCAGTGATAGGGGCAGAGAGACAGAGGTGGGAAAGAGGGAGGGGTAAAACGGGAAGAGAGAGGATTGGGGAATACAGCAGAGGGGCAGAGACCAAGAGAGGAACAGAGACACAATGGGGAGAGAGAGAGTGAGAGAGAGAGAGAGTGGGGGACAGAGAGAGACGCGACAGATCGAAAAATAGGGGTATACAAAAGGCGAGGATGACACATAGGGGGAACACAGGGAGAGAGACAGACAGAGACACAGACAGACAGAGAGGGAGAGAGAGTGATCAAGATCACTCCTGACATATGTGCATCTACCTGGAATACCCCACGTCACTACAACAAGTGCCGGCAAACATTGACTACTTGGACAAGCAAACAAAATGCTGAATACATCATTAAATCGGTCTCTAACATAATCTGTCTGACCTTAATTTTCCCTTGAGAAGGTAGGTAATGTTTAGCCTTCTCTCCAGAACCAGTTCCTGTCCTTTCTGACTATGGAGCTTCCATAGCAATGGCTATTGAGCTCGTTCCAGAACATTGCCCACATGTGTAGCCTTCCATGTCCGAATACCATGTCAGCTCTCACTGCTTATATTCATGAATTAAATATTGTGCACTTGAATGAGGGAAAATGAAGAAAACATTTCCCGAGAGCAAACTAACTATTTTAAAGAAACAAAACAATCTGATTCTGCAGCTGAATGGCCATAAGCTGTCACTGGCGCTGTCAGAGTGGATGGATAATCTTGGTTCTCTTTTGCCTCCTCCTGGATCCTTGTTGTCAACAATGGCGGCCACGGCTGGTCTCGCTGGCCCTGAGCAGCAACCTTCTTTGTGAGGGGCAAAATAAACAAAAAAATGACAACAAATATAATTTCAAATGCGACAGAATTAAAATACAAACCATTCCCAATGAAAGAAAGGCAAAACATCGTTTTGTAACAATTAATCTTTGTTTGATGGGGCTTTATATTGCCCAGGTTTGGCACTTTAACTCGAATAATACAAAAACACAAGAAATAGGAGCAGAAGTAGACCATATGGCCCATCGAGCCTGCTTCACTCTTTAATATAATCATGGCTAATCTTGGGCTTCAATTCCACTTGCCCGTTTGCTTCCCATATCCCTTTATTGCCTGCGAGACCAAAGAGAGAGTGAGAGATGGTATGACAGGTAGACGGACAGGGCCATGGACAGAGGCAGAGGAGGAGGGAGTGGGAGAGAAAGAGAGGGAGAGACAGAGAACGAGGGAGAGAGAGAGTCAGAGAAAGACAGAGAGAGGGCGAGTCAGAAATAGTGAAAGGGAAAGACAATGAGAGAGTCAGAGATGGGGAGAGGCAGAAAGAAAGAGAGTACAGAGAGATAGCGACAGAGTGGGAGAGAGAGAGAGGGAGAGACAGAGAACGAGGGAGGGAGAGACAGAGAAAGACAGGGAGAGGGAGAGTCAGAAACAGTGAAAGGGAAAGACAATGAGAGAGTCAGAGATGGGGAGAGGCAGAAAGAGAGTGAGTACAGAGAGATAGAGACAGAGTGGGAGAGAGACGGGGAGAGACAGAGAACGAGGGAGAGAGAGAGAGACAGAGAAATACAGATAGAGGGAGAGTCTGAAACAGTGATAGGGAAAGACAATGAGAGAGTCAGAGATGGGGAGAGGCAGAGAGAGAGGGAGAGACAGCAAAAGGGAGATCCCTCGATATTGAGAGACTGTGAATGGGAGAGTCAGGAATTGGGAGAGACAGAGACACAGGGAGAGACAGAGACAGAGTTGCAGGCAGAGACAAAGAGAGAGGGAGGGAGAGACAGACAGAGAGAATGGCAGAGACAGAAATAGAGGGTGAGAGATGGAGGTACAGAGAAGTGAGATAGAGACAGGGAAAAAGAGAAAGGGGGAGAGAAAGAGACAGTGAGAGGGAGAGAAGCAGAGGGAGGGGTGGAGACAGATAGAGAGAGACAGGGATTGGGAGAAACAGAGATAGAGCGAGTGACACAGGCAAAGAGAGAGGGGGCAGAGACAGCGAGAGAGAGATACAGAGGGAGGAAGAGGAAAAGAGACTGACAGAGAGAGGGAGAAACAGTGACAGTGATAGGAAAAGACAATGGGAGAGTCAGAGCTGGAGGGAGAGACAGAGACGGAGAGAGAGACAGAGGCTAGAGAGGGTGAGACAGAGAGAGAAATAGGGAGAGACAGACAGACAGAGAGAGAGAGAGAATGAGGCAGCAGCACAGAGAGCGGGAGAGGCAGAGAGAGGGAGAGATAGGGACACCGATAGGGAAAGACAATGAGCGATAGGGAAAGACAATCAGAGATGGGGGTGAGACACAGAAAGAGGGAGAGACAGAGAGGGATAGGCCGAGATAGGGAGAGACAGGAATTTGGAGAGACAGGGATGGAGGGAGAGACGCGTACAGAGGGAGAGACAGAGGCAAAGGTAGAGACAGAGACAGGGGTAGAATCATAAACGGGGGGACAGACAGATGTAGAAGGAGAAATTGCGGGGATGGTGGTAACATTTCAGGGGGAATAATTTGCGGGGAGGTGGGGAATAATTCGGGAAGAGATAATTTTCGGTGGGAATTTTGTGGGGGGAATAATTTGGGGGGGAATTGTGTTGGAGGGAATAATTTGCTGGGGGGAATTTTGCGGCGGTGGGGAATTATTTCTGGGGGTGTCATTTTGTAGGGGGTGAATAATTTCCTGGCCGGCCAAAATATCTGGGGGGGGGGGGGGTGGTTGATATTGCGGGGGGAGGGGAGGCAAAGAAAGACAGAGAGCAGAAAAAGCAAAAAAGAGAGAGAAAGTCAGAAGGAGACAAAGAAAGAGAGAAAGCAGAAAATGAGAAAAAGAAAGAGAAAGAAAGTCAGAAAGAGGCAAAGAAAGAGAGAGAAAGTCAGAAATAGGCAAAGAAAGAGTGAGAAAGTCAGAAACAGGCAAAGAAAGATATGAAGCAGAAAAGCAGAAAAAGAAAGATGGAGAAAGTCAGAAAGAGGCAAAGAAAGAGCGAGGAAATCAGAAAGAGGCAAAGAAAGAGAGAAAGCAGAAAAGGAGAAAAAGAAAGCGAGAGAAAGTCAGAAAGAGGCAAAGAAAGAAAGAGACAGCATAAAAAAGGAAAAGAAATGTGAGGGAAAGTCAGAAAGAGGCAAAGAAAGAGAGAAAGTCATAAAAAAAAGAAAATGAGAGAAGAAGTCAGAAAGAGGAAAAGAGAGAAAAAGCAGAAAAAAGAGAGATAAAGCAGAAAAAGAGAGACAAAGAGTAAAAGGTTCAAGAGGTAGAGAAAGTCAGAAAGAGGCAAAGAATAAGTCAGAGAAATGGAGAAAGGACTGCAAGAAACAGAAAAGACAGAGGAAAGAGAAACAAAGAGAAATGACAAAACAAAAGTGGAGGAAAAAAAGGGAAGGGAAAGAACGGAGACACAAACAAATTGTAGACACCAGAGACACAGACAGAATACCAGTGGGAGAAAGATACACAGAGAATCACTGAGAGAGACAGAGAGAAAAACACAAAAATAAAGAGATTGAGATTGAGATGGCCAGAGAAAGCCAATGAGACAGAAAGACAAACAATCAGGCAGAGAGAAACAGAGAGAGAAAAAACACAAAGTGAATGAGGGAGGGAGAGAGAGAGAGAGAGAGAGAGAGAGAAAGAGAGGGAGAGAGAGAGAAACAGAGAGAGAAAGAGAGATTGAGGGAGAGATGGCCAGAGAAAACCAATGAGAGAGAAAGACACACAATCACTCAGAGAGAAACGGTGAGAGAGACAAACACAAAGTGAGGGATAGAGAGAGAGAGAAACGCAGAGAGTTAGAGAGAAACACAGGGAGGGAGAGATGGGAACAGAGATATGGAAGAGAGAGAGAGTGAGGGAAAGAGAGATTGAGGGAGGGTGAGATTGAGGGAGGGACATCAATGGCATAAGCCGAGAGGATGGACCACTACCCTGGCCCAAACAGAGACAAACCTGCCAGGCTTCTGTGAATCAGGCACAGGAATAGCGCCACAAGATGGCATTTAATTCACCGGACATTGGGCATCCCTTATGTACTCTTCTCTGAAATCTAAGTCATGCCATCAAATGCCCGTTAACTTTGACCAGACACTATGGTAGCGTACAAAAGTCGGAGACGAGCCACAATTTGCGGCCTGAGTCTGATAGCGCACAGAGTGTTAAAAATATATTTTTGATCAGCACTGCTGATAACTTTCTCCTGATCGGGGATGGGGGGGGTGGGGGGGGTGGGGAAGTGGCCGACAGACCAGTCCTCTGAGAATGATGGATCAGCTCCCATACCAAGTGGATACAGTACTCGATGGACTGTCCCGGAACGTGTAGAATTGGTCAGAGTAGATCATGTGGGCCAACATGGAGACCTTGCGGGTAGGTATAGCCTGGGTAAAGATCTTATAATAGTCCTGAGGAGGGAGACTGAATACCAATAGTTAAGCAAATGGAGATCAGCCGTCTTTGGCAGCAAGATAATAACTGCCCTGTGTTACAAGAGGGGCCTCTCAGTTGTTGCTAAGCTTTCCCCCGAGACCCGTGCATAATCGACCTCCACGACGTCCCAGAACATCCTAAGGAGCTCCACTGTCAGCCCATCCATACCGGGGGATTTATCCATCGAGAGCTGGTGGAGGGCGACAATCAACTCGCGCGACTTTACAAGAGGCTCCAGCCAAGGCTGACCTTCAGCAAGTTCTCCCACAAAACTCTGGATGGAACCTGAGATAACATCTTGCATAATACGTTCAGACTGAGGGGTCCATTCCCTCTGTTTCTGCAACAGAGGATCCATTGCCGGGAATCAGCTCCAGCCCCACCCATCATCATTTTTCTAGTGAGTGGAAGAAGGGTGAGGCCCAGTGCAAATCTTCCAGGATCCAGATGCACAAACTCATGTACGTGTCTCAGGACTTCAGGAGCTGCAGGTCCTTCCATACACCTTACTTTTGTACACCTGCTACAGGACGGGTCCACAATGGCTGGATCGAGATGGGGCTCGAAGTCCTGCACCTCCCTCTCCAGAGCCTCGACCTGGGCTGCCACTTCTTGCCCGACCCATATGTGTACTTCTGACAGAAGGCACGGACGTGAATCTTGTTTGCCTCCCATCGTCGCCAGGTGAAGGTGATGGATTCAGGATGGAGATTCTGCAAAATATCCACCAAGCTGAGGGAGTTGTTCAATTTCCTCAACATGTCCACTTTTGCATAATCAAGCTGGGGACTAAGTGAGTCCTCACCTCGACGATAAACATGAAGCTCCTGCACTTCCCCCCACCCCACCGCCAGCCCGATGCACTTCTTTAAAGAAGCGTGATAACAATGCACTGAGCCTGGACGCCTGAAAATTTATGCCACCCCCGGAAATGGCAAACTGGAGTAAGCCGCTCGGACAAGCTCCTTGAACCTCCAGGACGTCCAGTTGAAAAGTCAGGGCCATCAAGTTAGCCACTGCACTAGAAATAGGGTAAAATAGGAGGGCGGTGACTCATGTAAATCCCACAATGCTATACCAGGATCTAGGTCGCTTTGTTTCCCATAACGGTGCACTTCTCCTTCTGGAAACTTACCATGTACCTCCCTTCCCTGAGGACTGAGAGGAACACCTGGAATTGCGACTGCATGACTGTTTCCACATCTGTGCCCTTCCCCATTATTTTAGCAGCATAGATGGATCTAATGAGAAGCGCCAAATTCGAACACTTAGAATTCAAGCATTTAGAAGAGCAGAAAAGCTGCTGTAATTTAAAACCTGGAGGGACCTGTTTGGATAATGTCCATTTAACACAAATTGCATTAAATGTCTTTCACTATTCACCTCAAGTGTACAGAAAGTTCAGAAAATGACTGAAAATGTCTCGCTGCAGGTACCTTGAAATTCTGGTAAAGAGATTATGTTTGAGAGGACTGTTTGACTGCAGTTTGAGGAACAGATAGTTTTTATTCGGATTTTCGATTCCACTTGTGGGACAAACCCTGAAACTAGAGCCAAGTTAATGATGCAGCCAAGAGAATCTTTATAACTAGTGAAATTTCACACAAGAATTCTGTCCCATATTTACAGTTATATTTGTTAATGATTATTTAATGTTGTTGTACTTTTGCATTCGCCTGTAATCGATCGAAAAAAATACTTAACATTTACCAGTTCATTGTTACAAAGGATTACAAAGTTGGAAAATGGCCATTTAATACAAACTGTATGAAGGATCTTTCACTTTTCACCTCCAGTTTACAGAAAGTGCAGCAATCAAAACCTCCAAATTCTGATAGGGCTTTTGTGTCTGCAATAAAGTATCACTTGTTTCCCTTTTCTTTCTGACGGTTTCTTGCCTCTGCTTTCCTGGGGGATTTGGAGGGATTTTTGTTCGTCGCTTGTCCAATTTCAGGAGCTACCAGTGACTCTGCAGCTGCTGTCCTGGAGAAATAAATTGCATTCAAAGTCTTTCACTCAGTTTGGAGACATGAGGAGAGATTGCTTCCAATAGCGCAGAGGGGCCAGGAAGCAGAATGCACAGATTCTAGGTAATTGGTAATCTCTGAACTGTAGACAACATTAGGAAATAAATAAATAGGCAGAGAGTTGTTTTGGTCTGGAAATCACTGTCTGGCAGCTTGGTAAAAGCAGATTCAATATTAACTTTCAAAAGACATTTGGATCAACACCTCAATTCCTCTTATTTATAGTAGGGAAGATACCAGCACAGAAAGGGAAGTGAGAAAGAGAGAGATGGTATAATTTTAGTTATGAACCACATTCAATGGTTCCCTTTCATCTATAACAAAAGTAACATACTCAAAAAATTCCAATAGGTTTATCAAACATGATTTCACTTTCATAAATCCATATTGTCTCTGTCCAATCCTATTATTTTTAAGTGTCTACTAATCACATCGTTCATAATAGATGTTAACATTTTCCCGACTATTGACATCAAGTTGACAGGTCATAAATAATGAGGTTGCATTTTCTACTCTCCAGTCTGCATGGTCTTTTCCAGAATCTATAGAATTTTGGAATATAACCACCAATGCATCCATTATCGCGAAAGCCAACTCCTTCAATATTCTGGGATGTAGCCGATCTGGGCCAGGCTTTTTATCAACCTTCAACCCAGTTAACTTTTCGTGTACTACTTGTTTATTAATACTAATTTCATTTAGTTCCTTATTGTTACAAGTCCCTTGATTTCCAAGTATTTCTGAAAGAGTTTCTGTATCTTCCTCCGTGAAGACAAACACAAAGTAATTGTTTAGTCTCTTTACCATTTCCCTATTCTCCATTATAAATTCTCTGGTCTCCACCTATAATAGACTCAAATTTGTCCTTGGTAATCTTTTTCTCATGACATAACTAAAGAAGCTTTTGCTGTCTGCCTGTATGCTTCTCGCTAGGTTGGTTTCAAACTCTCTTTTCCATTTCTTTATCAGTTTCTTGGTAATCCTTTGCTATATTCTGAATTGCTACCAATCCTGGGGTTTACCATTTATACTGGCAACCTTTTAAGCTGCTTCCTTTGATCTAATACAATCTTCGAACGTTTTTATTAGCCACAGTTGATTCACCTTTCCTGTTGGGTTGTTGTGTCTTCGAGGAATATAAATTTGTTGTAGACCAAGTAACACTTTTTTAAATACCAGCCTTCATCTGTCGACTGTAAAATCTTTTAGTGCAATTGGCTAATCTACCATAGCCAACTTGCCATTCATACCTTCATTTTTTTTTTTTATTTCCAAAATATACTTTATTCATAAAAATCTGTAAAAATTACATTGCCAAACAGTTTCCAAACAGCACGAAAAAATACAAACATTGCAAAAGAGATCAGTTTCTTTCAATAATGTCATGAGTTTCTTCCCAACCCTTCCGTTTCACAATTGTCATGTCAATTACAGTTTTACATTTACAGCAATTGAGAATATTAACGATACAGTTCGAGGGGTTTCCCATGGTTCCAGCCCCTCAGTCCAGCTTGGTGGGGGAACCTTACACTGTGGTCTTTCCCCATTGAGCCTTTGCTGCGGCTGCCCCAAGCTTTAGTGCGTCCCTCAGCACGTAGTCCTGGACCTTGGAATGTGCCAGTCTGCAACATTCGGTGGTGGACAACTCTTTGCGCTGGAAGACCAGCAAGTTTCGGGCAGACCAAAGGGCGTCTTTCACCGAATTGATAGTCCTCCAGCAGCAGTTGATGTTTATCTCGGTGTGCGTCCCTGGGAACAGCCCGTAGAGCACAGACTCCTGTGTTACAGAGCTGCTTGGGATGAACCTTGACAAAAACCACTGCATCTCTTTCCACACCTGCTTTGCAAAGGCACATTCCAGGAGGAGGTGGGCGACCGTCTCTTCCCCACCACAGCCAACGCGGGGGCACTGTGCGGAGGGGGCGAGACTTCGGGTGTGCATGAAGGATCTGACGGGGAGGGCCCTTCTCACCACCAGCCAAGCTACGTCTTGGTGCTTGTTTGAAAGTTCTGGTGATGAGGCATTCCGCCAAATGACTTTGACGGTCTGCTCGGGGAACCATCCGACAGGATCCACCGTTTCCTTTTCCCGTAGGGCCTTGAGGACATTCCGTGCAGACCACTTCCTGATGGACCGGTGGTCAAAGGTGTTTTTCCGCAGAAACTGCTCCACGAAGGATAGGTGGTACGGCGCCGCCCAACTGCATGGTGCGTTCCGCGGCAATGTGACCAGGCCCATCCTTCGCAACACCGGGGACAGATAGAACCTCAGCACGTAGTGACACTTGGAGTTTGCGTACTGGGGATCTACACATAGCTTGATGCAGCCGCACACGAAGGTGGTCATCAGGATGAGGGCCACGTTGGGTACATTTTTCCCGCCCATGTCCAGAGATTTGAACATCGTGTCCCTCCGGACCCGGTCCATTTTAGATCCCCAGACGAAGCGGAAAATGGCTCGGGTGACTGCCACGGCGCAGGAGTGGGGTATGGGCCAGACCTGCGCCACGTAGAGCAACAACGTGAGCGCCTCGCACCTGATGACCAGGTTCTTACCCACAATGGAGAGAGATCGCTGCCCCCACATGCCCAACCTTTGTCGTACCTTGGCTACTCGCTCCTCCCATGTTTTGGTGCACGCCCCGTCCCTTCCGAACCATATCCCCAGCACCTTCAGGTAATCTGACCTGACGGTGAAGGGGACAAAGGATCGGTCAGCCCAGTTCCCAAAGAACATGGCCTCGCTCTTGCCGTGGTTAACTTTGGCTCCCGAGGCCAGTTCGAACTGGTCGCAGATGCTCATCAGTCTGCGCACGGACAGCGGATCCGAGCAGAAGACGGCGACGTCATCCATGTACAGGGAGGTTTTGACCTGAGTGCCTCCGCTGCCTGGGATTGTCACCCCTCTTATGCTCGCATCCTTCCTAATAGACTCAGCAAAGGGTTCAATACAGCAAACAAACAAGACTGGGGACAGAGGACAGCCCTGTCTGACTCCAGATTTGATCGGGAAACTTTCAGATTCCCACCCGTTGATTGACACTGCGCTACTGATGTTTGTGTAGAGCAGTTGGATCCAATTGCAGATTCCCTCCCCAAACCCCATTTTGGAAAGCACGTCCATCATGTAGGTGTGCGATATCCTGTCAAAAGCCTTCTCCTGGTCCAGGCTGATGAGGCAGGTGTCCACCCTCCTGTCCCGTACGTAGGCGATCGTATCCCTGAGTAGCGCGAGGCTATCAGAGATCTTTCTGCCGGGTACAGTACAGGTCTGATCGGGGTGGATCACCAACTCCAGAGCAGACTTGACTCGACTGGCTATGACTTTGGACAGAATCTTGTAATCAACATTAAGCAGTGAGATGGGCCGCCAATTTCTGATTTCTACCCTCTCCCCCTTCTGCTTGTAAATGAGGGTGATGATGCCTTTTCTCATGGGGGGGGGACCTTCATAGTTTCGTTTGTTCAGATTTAACACCCTAGCTTCAGAATGAAATATACCGCGTTCACACTGAATGCAAAATTCAATCATGTTATGGTCACTATTTCCCAAAGGCAAGGTTATTAATTAGCCCTTTTTCAAAACATGATAACACTAAATCTAAAATAGCCAGATCCCTAGTTTGTTCTTCAATATATTGCTCCAGAAACCCATCTCTTAGACAGTCCATGAATTCATCCTCCACAACATTAGTGCTGATTAGGTTTAACCAGTTTATATGCAAATTGAAGTTGCCCACTATTTTTGTATTACCCATGTTGCATGCACCTCTAATTTCCTGATTTATTCAGTAACCAACATCACTGCTGTTTGGTGGCCTAAAAACAACTTCCACCAATGTTTGCTGTTTCTTAGTTCCACCCATACGGATTCTACAGCTTGATCCTTCTATCTAAGATTCACTCTCATTCATGTACTGATCTCGTCCCTTATTAGAGCACTACCCCACCTCCTTTTCCTTTTTGCCAATCCCTCCTAAATAACGAATAGCCTTGAATATCCAGTTCGCAGTCTTGGTCAACCCTCTAACCATGTCCCTGCAATGGCAATTAATTCATAGCCATTGACCTCTATTTGTGCCTTCAAGTCGCCTACATTTCTGCAAATGCTTTCGCTTTGTGTGCCTTTGAATTTCACTTACTACTTTTCAAATTCCTGTTACAAGTTTTGCTTCTCCCCAATCTTCCCTTCCTGCCACACTCAGATTGTAATATCCCTTATTGCTAGCTTGCTTGCTTGCCTTCTCCTTTCTTCCCAAATTATCACATCGTCCCTCACGTGATCCTTCGACCCTATTATTTATTTTATAGCCCTCTCTAACGTCCGAGTTTTCTGACTCGCCAGAACACTGGTCCAGCATGGTTCTGTTGAAGAATGGCCCAATGGTACAGCTCCCATTTACCCCGTGCTGGTGCCAGTTCACCACAAATCAAAACCCATTTCCCCCACGCCAATATTTGAGCTACGCATTTAACTCTCGATCTTATTTGCCCTACTCCAATTTGCACGTGGCTCAGGTAATAATTCAGAGATTAATGGTTTTGAGATTCTTCCTGATAGTTTAGCCCCTCGCTGTCTATGCAGAAACTCTTTCCTAGTCCTATCTATGTCGTTGGTACCCTTGTGGACCACAACAACTGGATCCTCCCCCAGTCACTGCAAGTTGTTCTCCAGACCTGAGCAGACGTCCCAAACCCGGGCACTGGACAGACAGAATAGCCTTCTGGACTCTTACCTTTGGCTGCAGAGAATGGTGTCTCTCCCCCTGATTATACTATCTCCTAGTACCACCACAGTTCTATTTTTTGCAATGAATGGCTTTCTGTCCCACGGTCTGCACCACGGTCATTTTGCTCATGCATCATGCAGCCCTCGCTCTCATCCATTCAAGTAGAAAGAACCTCAAACCTGTTGGGAAATTGCAAGGGCTGAGGCTCCTTCGCTGCTGCCTTCGAGATCTCCTTACCTCCCTCGCTCACAGTCACACCTTCCTGGCTTTGATCACTGAAAAAATTAGAAGACCCTTTCCAAAGCGACTAACTTCTGGAACAGAGCATTCAGGTAACTATCCCCCTCCCTGTTGCTTTGCAGTTTCATCGTCTCGGCCTCTAGCTCATTGATACTGATCAGAAACTCCTTGAGTCACAGTTACTGCAGATATGTTTACCCTGGATCACACTAGCGCCCACCAGCTCCCATATACTGCGGCTGCAACACACCAACTGCCCCCATCACCTTTATAATGTGTTTATTAATTTATTTTATCAATTAATTTATCATTACTAAACACCACTACTACTAAGCCCCACTTCGAGGAAGCTTTACTACTGCTGGTAAAAGGTACAACAGTTAAAAGAACCTTGCTAATAGATGACCTGAATGTCAGAAGATTCTTATGGTTCCTATTCCAATTAATGCAATACAAAGCCCAATTGAAATGCCTTAGTTTAGATAAGAAAGAAAAAAAGAGAACATGTGACTGCCCAAACATTTACCTTCTTTGCTGGAAAATTACACTTCAATGTCTCTTTCCTGCTCTGCTCCAAGCTGCCACATTTCCACATTCACACACTGACTTTATTTCACTCAAGTGAATTCTCCACTCGGTGCGCCACTCACTCGGTGCAGTTTGAAAACCTGATGGCTTTTACAGAGACTCTGATAAGTCACTTTCTAACCAGCGAAGCTTCCCGCTACAAGAATTAACAACTATCGAACCAGGGCGGCACAGTGGCGCAGTGGTTAGCACCGCAGCCTCACAGTTCCAGGGACCCGGGTTCGATTCTGGGTACTGCCTGTGCGGAGTTTGCAAGTTCTCCCTGTGTCTGCGTGGGTTTCCTCCGGGTGCTCCGGTTTCCTCCCACATGCCAAAGACTTGCAGGTTGATAGGTAAATTGGCCATTATAAATTGCCACTAGTATAGGGAGGTGCTAGGGAAAATATAGGGACAGGTGGGGATGTGGTAGGAATATGGGATTAGTGTAGGATTAGTATAAGTGGGTGGTTGATGGTCGGCACAGACTCGGTGGGCCGAAGGGCCTGTTTCAGTGCTGTATCTCTAAACTAAACTAAACTGAGGAGGGTGTTCACAGGGGGAATTACAAAGGAGGCTGTGCACAAGGGAATTAGACAGGAGGATTTTCACAGTGGGAATTCGACAGGAGGATGTTTACAGGGGGAATTATACAGGAGGGTGTTCACAGGTGGAATTAGACTGGAGGGTGTTCCCAAGGGGAATTACACTGGAGGGTGTTCCCAGGGGGAATTAGACAGGAGGGTGTTCACAGGGGGTATTAGACAGGAGAATGTTCACAGGGGGAATTAGACAGGAGGGTGTTCACAGGGGAATTTGAGAGGAGGAGGTTCACAGGAGGAATTCGACAGGAGGGTGTTCACAGGGGGAATTTGACAAGAGGGTGTTCACAGGGGGAATTCGACAGGAGGTTGTTCACAGGGGGAATTAGATAGGAGGGTGTTCACAAGGTGAATTAGCGAGGAGGGATTTTCAAAGTGGGAATTAGAGAGGAGGGATTTTCAAAGTGGGAATTAAACAGGAGGGTGTTTACTCGGGGAATTAGACAGAGGTTGCTCACAGGGGGGATTAGACTTGAGGGTTTTAACAGGTTGCATTAGACAGGAAGGTGGTCACTGGGGGAATTAGAAGGGAGCGTGTTCACAGGGGGAATTAGACAGCAGGGTGTTCACAGGGGGAATTAAACAGGAGGGTAGTCAGAGGTGGAATTAGACAGGAGGGAGTTCACAGCTGGAATTAGACAGGTGGGTGTTCACAGGGTGAATTAGACAGGAGGGTGTTCAGAGGTGGAATTAGATGGGAGGGTTTACTGAGGTGGAATGAGACTGGAGGCTCTTCACAGGGGAATTAGACAGGAGGGTTTTCACAGGTGGAATTGGATAGATGGATCAACACATGGGAATGAGACAGAGGGTGTTCACAGGGGAAATTAGACAGGAGGGTCATCACAGCGGTAATTGGACAGGAGGGTGTTCACAGGCGGGATGAGGCAGGAGGGTGTTCACAGGGGGAATTTGACAAGAGGGTGTTCACAGGGGGAATTTGACAGGAGGGTGATCACAGGGGGAATCAGACAGGAGGGTGTTCACAGGTGGAATTGGACAGGAGGGTGTTCACAGGTTCAATTAGAAAGGATGGTCTTCACAGGGTGAATTAGACCGAAGCATGTTTCTAGGGCGAATTACACAGGAGGGTGTTCACAGGGGGAGTTAGACAGGAGGGTGTTCACAGGTGGAATTAGACAGGAGGGTGCTCCAAGGGGAATCAGACTGGAGTGTCATCACAGCGGGAATTTGACAGGAGGGTGTTTACAGCGGAATTAGAGAGCTGGGTGTTCAAAGTGGGATTTGGACAGGAGGGTCGTCACTGCAGGAATTAGACAGGAGGGTGTTCACAGGTGGAATTAGACTGTAGGGTGTTCAGAGTTTGAATTAGACAGAAGGGTGTTCACAGGAGGAATTAGACAGGAGGGTGGTCACAGGGGGAATTATACAGGAGGGTGGTCACAGGGGGAATTATACAGGAGGGTGATCACAGGGGGAATTAGACAGGAGGGTGATCACAGCGGGAATTAGACAGGAGGGTGATCACAGGGGGAATTATACAGGAGGGTGATCACAGGGGGAATTAGACAGGACCGTGATCATGGGGGGAATTAGACAGGACCGTGATCACAGGGGGAATTAGACAGGAGGGTGATCACAGGGGGAATTAGACAGGAGGGTGATCACAGGGGGTATTAGACAGGAGGGTGATCACAGGGGGGAATTAAACAGGAGCGTATTCACTGGTGGAATTAGAGAAGAGGGTTTGCACAGGATTATTAAACAGTAGCTTGTTCACAGGCTGATTTAGCCAGGACGGTGATCAGTGGGGGAATTAGACAGGAGGGTGTTCACAGGAGGAATAAGACAGGAGGGAGATCACAGGAGGAAAAAGACAGAAGGGTATTCACAGGGGGAGTAAGACAGGAGGGTGATCACAGGGGTAATTAGATAGGAGGGACTTCACAGGGGGTGTGAGACCAGAGGGTGTTCAAAGGGGAAATTAGGCAAGAGGATGTTCACAGTGGGGAATCGACTGGAGGGTGTTCACAAGGGAAATTAGACAGAAGGGTGCTCACAGGGGGAATTAGACTGGAGGGTGCTCACAGCGGGAATTAGACTGGAGGCTGTTTGCATGGGGAATTGGACAGAAGGGTGTTCACTGGGGGAATTAGAGAAGAGGATTTTCAAAGGGATAATTAGACAGGAGGGTGTTCACCGGGGGAAATAGGCAGGACGGTGTTCAAAGGGGGAATTAGACAGCAGGGTGCTCACAGGGGGCATTCGACAGGAGCTGTTCACACGGGGAATTAGACAGGAGGGTGTTCACAGGGGGAATTAGTCAGGAGGGTGTTTGCAGGGGAATTCGACAGGGAGCTGTTCACAGCTGGAAATGGACTGGTGGGTTTTCAGAGGGGAAATTTGACAGGAGGGTGTTCAGAGGCTGAATTAGACAGAAAGGTGATCACAGGGGGAATTATACAGCAGAGATTTTCACAGGTTGAGTTAGACAGGAGGGTGTGCACAGGGGGATTGTGGCAGGAGTCCCATCACAGCGGGAAATAGACAGGAGGGTGTTCACATGTGGAAATAGACAGAAGGGTGATCACAGGGGGAATAAGACAGGAGTAGGTTCACAGGAGAAATTACAAAGCACGCTGTTCTCTTGGGAATTAGACAGGAGGATGTTCACAGGGTGAATTGGACAGGAGGCTGTTCACAGGCAGAATTAGTCAGGAAGGTGATCATAGGGGAATTAGACAGTAGGGTGTTCACAAGGGGAATTCGACAGGAGGGTTTTCACAGGTGGAATTAGACAGGAGTGGGTTCACAGGGGGAATTAGACAGGAGGGTGTTCACAGGTGGAATTAGACAGGAGGGTGTTCACAAGGCGAATTAGACAAGAGGGTGTTCACAGGTTGATCTAGACAGGAGGGTCATCACGGGGGGAATTACTCAGGAGGATGTTCACAGGTGGAATTAGACAGGAGGGTGTTCATAGGTGGAATTAGACAGGAGGGTGTTCACAGGTCGAATTAGACAGGAGGGTTTTCACAGGTCGAATTAGACAAGAGGGTGTTCACAGGTCGATTTAGACAGGAGGGTCATCACGGGGGGAATTACTCAGGAGGATGTTCACAGGTGGAATTAGACAGGAGGGTGTTCACAGAGGGAATTGCAAAGGAGGGTCATCACAGAGGGAATTTAACAGGGGGTGCTCTGAGCGGGAATTAGACAGGAGAGTTATCAGAGGCAGGAATTAGACAGGAGGAGGTTCACAGGGGGAATTAAACTGGAGGGTGTTCACAGGGGGAATGAGACAGGAGGGTGATTGCACGGGGAATTAAAAAGGAAGGTGGTCAATTGGGGAATTAGACAGGAGGTTGTTCACAGGGGGAATCAGACAGGAGGGTCATCACAGCGGGAATTAGACAGGAGGGTGTTCAGAGGGGGAATTAGACCGGAGGGTGTTCAGAGGGGGAATTAGACCGGAGGGTGTTCAGAGGGGGAATTAGACAGGAGGAGGTTCACAGTGGGAATTTGGCAGGAGGCTGTACACTGGGGGAATTAGACAGGAGGGTGTTCACAGAGGGAATTGCAAAGGAGGGTCATCACAGAGGGAATTTGACAGGGGGTGCTCAGAGCGGGAATTAGACCGGAGGCAGTTCAGAGGGGGAATTAGACAGCGGGAGTGTTCACAGGGCGAATTAGACAGGAGGATGATGACAGGGGGAAATAGACAGAGGGTGTTCACTGGCAGAAATAGACAGCAGCGTGTTCACAGAGGGAATTACACAGCAGGGTGTTCACAGTGGGAATCAGGCAGGATGGTCAGCACAGCGGGAATTAGACAGGAGGGTGTTCAGACGTGGAATTAGACCGGAGGCAGTTCAGAGGGGGAATTAGACAGCGGGAGTGTTCACAGGGCGAATTAGACAGGAGGATGATGACAGGGGGAAATAGACAGAGGGTGTTCACTGGCAGAAATAGACAGCAGCGTGTTCACAGAGGGAATTACACAGCAGGGTGTTCACAGTGGGAATCAGGCAGGATGGTCAGCACAGCGGGAATTAGACAGGAGGGTGTTCACAGGGAGAATTATGCAGGATGGTGTTCAAAGGGGGAATTAGACAGGAGGAGGTTCACAGTGGGAATTTGACAGGAGGCTGTACACTGGGGGAATTAGACAGGAGGCTGTTCACTGGGGGAATTAGACAGGAGGGTGATCACAGGGCGATTTAGGCAGCAGAGATCTTCACAGGGGGAATTGGACAGGAGAGTGTTCACAGGGGGAATTAGACAGGATGGTGCTCACAGAGGTAATTAGACAGGAGGAGATTCACAGTGGGAATTTGGCAGGAGGCTGTACACTGGGGGAATTAGACAGGAGGCTGTTCACTGGGGGAATTAGACAGGAGGGTGATCACAGGGCGATTTAGGCAGCAGAGATCTTCACAGGGGGAATTGGACAGGAGAGTGTTCACAGGGGGAATTAGACAGGAGGGTGATCACAGAGGGAATTAAACAGGAGCGTGTTCACTGGGTGAATTAGAGATGAGGATTTTCAAAGGGATAATTAGACAGGAGGGTGTTCACCGGGGGGAAATAGGCAGGACGGTGTTCAAAGGGGGAATTAGACAGCAGGGTGCTCACAGGGGGCATTCGACAGGAGCTGTTCACACGGGGAATTAGGCAGGACGGTGTTCACAGGGGGAATTGGACAGGAGGGTTTTCACAGGTAGAATTAGTCAGGAGGGTGTTTACAGGGGAATTAGACAGGAGGGTGTTCACAGGGGGAATTAGACAGGAGAGTGTTCACAGGGGGAATTAGTCAGGCGGGTGTTTGCAGGGGAATTCGACAGGGAGCTTTTCACAGGTGGAAATGGACTGGTGGGTTTTCAGAGGGAAATTTGACAGGAGGGTATTCAGAGGTTGAATTAGACAGAAGGGTGATCACAGGGGGAATTAGACAGCAGAGAATTTCACAGGGGGAGTTAGACAGGAGGGTGTTCACAGGGGGATTGAGGCCGGAGTGTCATCACAGCGGGAAATAGACAGGAGGGTGTTCACATGTGGAATTAGACAGAAGGGTGATCACAGGGGGAATTAGACAGGAGTAGGTTCACAGGAGCAATTACAAAGCACGCTGTACTCTTGGGAATTAGACAGGAGGATGTTCACAGGGTGAATTGGACAGGAGGCTGTTCACAGGCAGAATTAGTCAGGAGGGTGATCATAGGGGAATTAGACAGTAGGGTGTTCACAAGCGGAATTCGACAGGAGTGGGTTCACAGCGGGAATTAGACAGGAGTGGGTTCACAGGGGGAATTAGACAGGAGGGTGTTCACAGGTGGAATTAGACAGGAGGGTCATCACGGGGGGTATTAGTCAGGAGGGTGTTCACAGGTGGAATTAGACAGGAGGGTGTTCACAGGGGGAATTAGACAGGAGGGTGTTCACAGGGCAAATTAGACAGAAGGGACATCACGGGGGGAATTAGACAGGAGGGTGTTCACAGAGGGAATTGCAAAGGAGGGTCATCACAGAGGGAATTTGACAGGGGGTGCTCTGAGTGGGAATTAGACAGGAGAGTTATCAGAGGTAGGAATTAGACAGGAGGAGGTTGACAGGGGGAATTAAACTGGAGGGTGTTCACAGGTGGAATTAGACAGGAGGAGGTTGACAGGGGGAATTAAACTGGAGGGTGTTCACAGGGGGAATTGCAAAGGAGGGTCATCACAGAGGGAATTTGACAGGGGGTGCTCTGAGCGGGAATTAGACAGGAGAGTTATCAGAGGTAGGAATTAGACAGGAGGATGTTCACTGGGGGAATTAGACAGGAGGCTGTTCACAGTGGGAATTAGACAGGAGGATGTTCACTGGGGGAATTAGACAGGAGGCTGTTCACTGGGGGAATTAGACAGGAGGGTGATCACAGAGGGAATTAAACAGGAGCGTGTTCACTGGGTGAATTAGAGAAGAGGATTTTCAAAGGGATAATTAGACAGGAGGGTGTTCACCGGGGGTAATAGGCAGGACGGTGTTCAAAGGGGGAATTGGACAGGAGGGTGTTCACAGGAGGTATTAGGCAGGAGGGTGTTCACAGGGGGAATTAGGCAGGAGGGTGTTCACAGGGGGAATTGGACAGGAGGGTGTTCACAGGTGGAATTAGTCAGGAGGGTGTTTACAGGTGAATTAGACAGGAGGGTGTTTACAGGTGGAATTAGTCAGGAGGGTGTTTACAGGTGAATTAGACAGGAGGGTGTTTACAGGTGAATTAGACAGGGAGCTGTTCACAGGTGGAAATGGACTGGTGGGTTTTCAGAGGGGAAATTTGACAGGAGGGTGTTCAGTGGCTGAATTAGACAGAAGGGTGATCACAGGGGGAATTAGACAGCAGAGATTTTCACAGGGGGAGTTAGACAGGAGGGTGTTCATAGGGGGATTGAGGCCGGAGTCTCATCACAGCGGGAGATAGACAGGAGGGTGTTCACATGTGGAATTAGACAGAAGGGTGATCACAGGGGGAATTAGACAGGAGGGTGTTCACAGGGCAAATTAGACAGAAGGGACATCACGGGGGGAATTAGACAGGAGGGTGTTCACAGAGGGAATTGCAAAGGAGGGTCATCACAGAGGGAATTTGACAGGGGGGTGTTCACAGGGGGAATTAAACTGGAGGGTGTTCACAGGGGGAATGATACAGGAGGGCGATCACACGGGGAATTAAAAAGGAAGGTGGTCAATTGGGGAATTAGACAGGAGGTTGTTCACAGGGGGAATCAGACAGGAGGGTCATCACAGTGGGCATTAGACAGGAGGGTGTTCAGACGTGGAATTAGACTGGAAGGTGTTCAGAGGGGGAATTAGACAGTGGGGGTGTTCAAAGGGCGAATTAGACAGGAGGATGATGACAGGGGGAAATAGACAGAGGGTGTTCACTGGCGGAAATAGACAGGAGCGTGTTCACAGGGGGAATTACACACCAGGGTGTTCACAGTAGGAATCAGGCAGGATGGCCAGCACAGCGGGAATTAGACAGGAGGGTGTTCACAGGGGGAATTATGCAGGATGGTGTTCAAAGGGGGAATTAGACAGGAGGAGGTTCACAGTGGGAATTTGACAGGAGGCTGTTCACTGGGGGAATTAGACAGGAGGCTGTTCACTGGGGGAATTAGACAGGAGGGTGTTCACAGGGGGAATTATGCAGGATGGTGTTCAAAGGGGGAATTAGACAGGAGGAGGTTCACAGTGGGAATTTGACAGGAGGCTGTTCACTGGGGGAATTAGACAGGAGGCTGTTCACTGGGGGAATTAGACAGGAGGGTGTTCACAGGGGGAATTATGCAGGATGGTGTTCAAAGGGGGAATTAGACAGGAGGAGATTCACAGTGGGAATTTGACAGGAGGCTGTTCACTGGGGGAATTAGACAGGAGGCTGTTCACTGGGGGAATTAGACAGGAGGGTGATCACAGGGCGAATTAGGCAGCAGAGATATTCACAGGGGGAATTCGACAGGAGGGTGTTCACAGGGGGAATTAGACAGGCGGGTGATCACAGAGGGAATTAAACAGGAGCGTGTTCACTGGGTGAATTAGAGAAGAGGATTTTCAAAGGGATAATTAGACAGGAGGGTGTTCACCGGGGGTAATAGGCAGGACGGTTTTCAAAGGGGGAATTGGACAGGAGGGTGTTCACAGGAGGTATTAGGCAGGAGGGTGTTCACAGGGGGAATTAGACAGGAGGGTGTTCACAGGGGGAATTGGACAGGAGGGTGTTCACAGGGCGAATTAGGCAGCAGAGATATTCACAGGGGGAATTCGACAGGAGGGTGATCACAGAGGCAATTAAACAGGAGCGTGTTCACTGGGTGAATTAGAGAAGAGGATTTTCAAAGGGATAATTAGACAGGAGGGTGTTCACCGGGGGTAATAGGCAGGACGGTGTTCAAAGGGGGAATTGGACAGGAGGGTGTTCACAGGACGAATTAGTCAGGAGGGTGTTTACAGGGGGAATCAGTCAGGAGGGTGTTTACAGGCGGAATTAGGCAGGAGGGTGTTCACAGGGGGAATTGGACAGGAGGGTGTTTACAGGTGGAATTAGTCAGGAGGGTGTTTACAGGTGAATTAGACAGGAGGGTGTTTACAGGTGGAATTAGTCAGGAGGGTGTTTACAGGTGAATTAGACAGGAGGGTGTTTACAGGGGGAATTAGTCAGGAGGGTGTTTACAGGTGGAATTAGTCAGGAGGGTGTTCACAGGGGGAATTAGACAGGAGGGTGTTTACAGGTGAATTAGACAGGAGGGTGTTCACAGGGGGAATTAGACAGGGAGCTGTTCACAGGTGGAATTAGTCAGGAGGGTGTTTACAGGGGGAATTAGTCAGGAGGGTGTTCACAGGGGGAATTAGACAGGAGGGTGTTTACAGGTGAATTAGACAGGAGGGTGTTCACAGGGGGAATTAGACAGGGAGCTGTTCACAGGTGGAAATGGACTGGTGGGTTTTCAGAGGGGAAATTTGACAGGAGGGTGTTCAGTGGCTGAATTAGACAGAAGGGTGATCACAGGGGGAATTAGACAGCAGAGATTTTCACAGGGGGAGTTAGACAGGAGGGTGTTCATAGGGGGATTGAGGCCGGAGTCTCATCACAGCGGGAAATAGACAGGAGGGTGTTCACATGTGGAATTAGACAGAAGGGTGATCACAGGGGGAATTAGACAGGAGGGTGTTCACATGTGGAATTAGACAGGAGGTTGTTCACAGGGGGAATTAGACAGGAGTAGGTTCACAGGAGAAATTACAAAGCACGCTGTTCTCTTGGGAATTGGACAGGAGGCTGTTCACAGGCAGAATTAGTCAGGAGGGTGATCATAGGGGAATTAGACAGTAGGGTGTTCACAAGGGGAATTCGACAGGAGGGGTTTCACAGGTGGAATTAGACAGGAGGTTGTTCACAGGGGGAATTAGAACGGAGAATTTTCACAGGAGAAATTACAAAGCACGCTGTTCTCTTGGGAATTAGACAGGAGGATGTTCACAGGGTGAATTGGACAGGAGGCTGTTCACAGGCAGAATTAGTCAGGAGGGTGATCATAGGGGAATTAGACAGAAGGGTGTTCACAAGGGGAATTCGACAGGAGGGTTTTCACAGGTGGAATTAGACAGGATGGTGTTCACAGGGGGAATTAGAACGGAGAATGTTCACAGGAGAAATTACAAAGCACGCTGTTCTCTTGGGAATTAGACAGGAGGTTGTTCACAGGCAGAATTAGTCAGGAGGGTGATCATAGTGGAATTAGACAGTAGGGTGTTCACAAGGGGAATTCGACAGGAGGGTTTTCACAGGTGGAATTAGACAGGAGGGTGTTCACAGAGGGATTTCGACAGGAGGATGATCACAGGGGCAATTAGACAGTAAAGTGTTCAGAGGGGGTATTAGAGAGGAGGCTGTTCTCAGGGGAAATTAGAAAGGATGGTGTTCACAGGGGGAATTAGACAGGAGATCGTTCACAGGTGAAATTAGACAGAAGGGTGTTCACATGGGGAATTGGACCGGAGGGTTTTCACTGGGGGAATTTGGCAGGAGGGTGTCACAGGTGGAATTAGACTGTCGGGTGTTCAGAGTTCGAATTGGACAGGATGGTGATCCCAGGGGGAATTCGACAGGAGGGTGTTCACAGGGGGAATTAGATCGGTGGTGTTCACAGGGGGAATTAGACAAGAGGTTGTTCACAGGGGGAATTAGACGAGAGGGTGTTCACAGGGGGAATTAGAAAGGAGGGTGTTCAGAGGGGGAATTAGACAGGAGGAAGTTCACAGGTGGATTTTGACAGGAGTGTGTTCTCAGGGGAATTAGACAGGAGGAAGTTCACAGGTGGATTTTGACAGGAGTGTGTTCTCAAGGGAATTAGACAGTAGGGTTTTCACAGGGGGAATTGGACAGGAAAGTGTTCAGAGGGGGTATTAGAGAGGAGGGTGTTCCCACGGGGTATTTGAAAGGATGGTGTTCACAGGGGGAATAAAACAGATGGGTGATCACCGGGGGAATTATACAGGAGGGTGTTCACAGGGGGAATAAAACAGATGGGTGATCACCGGGGGGATTAGAAAGGAGTTTGTTCACAGGGGGCAATTAGACAGGAGGGTGATCACAGGGGAATTATACAGGAGGGGGCTTGTGCAAAGTGGAGAGTTAGACCGGAGGGTGTTTGGCTTCATTGGGTAAGTTCAACAGCTGTGCGGTGTTCACGGTTGTGGGGATTTAGACAGCAGTGCTGGTGTTCACCAGGCCTGTATTAGACACGAAGGGGTTAGAAAGGAAGGTTTTCTTCAAAGACGGGTCTGAATATTGTAGACATTGCAGGAAAGATGTGGGGGCATTGACGAGTGTCCAGAAAAGATTCACGAGGGTGGCTCCAGGGATGAGGAACTTCAATCATGAAGATAGATTGGAGAAGTTACGATAAGCTTAAGGAGAGAGGAAGTGCTTGAGTGTCTGACATCCTTGAAAATGGATAATTCACCAGGGCTGGATGGAATATATCCCAGACTATTAAAGGAAGTCAGTGGGGAAATAGCGGATGCTCTGAGGATCATCTTCAAATCGTCACGACGTGCATGTGACCTACCAGAGGATCGGAGGTCTGCAAAGGTTGTACCATTATTTAAAAGGGGAGCAAGGGATAGAACAAATAATTACAGGCTGGTCAGTCAGACCTCAGTGGTGGGCAAATAATTAGAGTCAGTTCTCACAGATCGGATAAACTGTTGCTTCGAAAGGCTCGGATTACTCAGGGATGGTCAGTCTGCATTTGTTAAGGGAAGGTCGTGTCTTACTAACTTAACTGATTTTTTTTGAGTAACTAACAAGGACGATTGATGATGGTCGTTCAGTGGATGTTGTCTCCATGGATTTTAGGAAGGCATTTGACAAGTTCCCACATGGCAACTGGTCAAAAATGATTGAGTTGGTTCCAAAATTGGCTCAGTGACAGGAAACAAAGTGCGATGTATGATTTTGCTTATTGAAAGCAGTTTCCAGTGGACGTTCCACAGGACTCAGTGTTGGGTTCCTTGCTGTTGGGATATATATTAATGATTTGAGATGTAAATGTGGGAGGCAAGATTGGGAAATTTGCAGGTGACACAAAAATTGGCTGTGCAGTTGATAGTGAAGAGGATAGCTGTCGACTCCAGAATTATATCAATGGTTTGGTTGAGTGGCGGTAAAATGGTAAATGGATTTTTTTTAGATTTAGAGATACAGCACTGAAACAGGCCCTTCGGCCCCTCGAGTCTGCGCCGACCATTAACCACCCATCTATACTAATCCTTCACTAATTCCATATTCCCACCACATCCTCACCTGTCCCGATATTCCCCTACCACCTACCTATACTGGTGGCAATTTTATAATGGCCAATTCACCTATCAACTGGCAAGTCTTTTGGCTGTGGGAGGAAACCGGAGCACCCAGAGGAAACCCACGCAGACAGAGGGAGAACTTACAAACTCCACACAGGCAGTACCCAGAAATGAACCCGGGTCGCTGGAGCTGTGTGGCTGCGATGCTGACCACTGCGCCACTGTGCCACTGTGCCTCCCAAATGGAATTACATTCTGGATTAATCTGAGGTAATGCAATTGGGGAGGGCAAACAAAGCAAGGGAATACACAACAAACCGGAGGATATTGAGAGGGGTAGAAGAAGTGAGAGACCTTGGAGTGCATGTCAACAGGTCCCTGAAGGTGGCAAGACAGGTAGATACGTAGAAGGCATATGGAATGCTTTCCTTTAATGGCCGAGATATAGAATCTAGAGCAGGATTGTAATGCTAGAACTGTATGAAACACTGGATGGGCCACAGTTGGAGTATTGTGTTCAGATCTGGTCGCCACATTACAGAAAGGACATAATTGTTATAGAGAGGGTACAGAAGAGATTTACAAGAATGCTGCAGGGCACGAAAGTTACAGCGATGAGTAAAGATTGGATAGAGTCGTTTTCCTTACAGCAGAGCAGGCTGAGAGGTGACTTAATTGAGGTGTCCAAAATTATGAGGGGCCAAGAACCAGCAGACAGGCAGGATCTGTTTCTCCTCGCAGAGAAGTCTATTACCAGGGGGCACAGATTTAAGGTGATTAGATGAGACATGAGGGAAATCTTTTTCACCCAGAGGGTGGTGGGTGTCTGGAATTAACTGCTAGGAATGGTGGTGGAGACAGAAACCCTCAATTCTTTTAGAAGTACCTGGACATGCACCTGAACTGCTGTCACCGGCATGACTATGGACCAGCTGCTGGAAAGTGGGATTAGATTGTGTGACTAGTTTATTCGGCCAGCACGGTTACGATGGGCCGAATGGCCTCCTTCTGTGCCATAATTTTTTTATGATTCTATGGTTCTAATGGAACCAAGTGATGTCAGTTGCAGTGAAAGAGGCCAATGTCAGAGGGATGGAGAGATCCCGGATAAGTTTGCTGCAGGTTTGGGGAAAGGCTAGAGATGGGGAGGGGTGAGGACATGGAGTTATTTTAACTCAGTGATAACAATTTTAATTATAAGGGGTTAGGGAAATGGGTGCCAATGAGGGTAGTGAAGGTGAGGGTGATGGACGAGCAGGACTTGGTAAGGACTGGACATCAGCAGCAGAGTTTTGGACCAGTTGATATTGATGTGATGCCGATCAGGATTGAACTGGAGGAATGGAGTCAGGAGGTGGCACAGTTCTAATTTTACTGGAGACATTAACCAATGTCGAATAAACAGGTAAATACGAGCATAAAGACATATGAATTAGGAGCAGAAGAAGGCCATTCGGCCCATCGAGCTTCCTCCACCATTCAATAAGATCATGGCTCATCTGTTTATGTCTTGAATTCCACACTCTCATATGCCCTGATAAAGATGGATTCCCTTGCCTAATATGAATCTATTCACCTCCACCTTAAAATTATTCAATGACCCCGCCACCACCACCTTCGAAAGCAAAGAATTCCAACGTTGCAGAACCCTCTGAGAGAAAAAAAATCTCCTCATCGCTGTCCCAAAATGGCGGCCCCTAATTTTAAAACAGTGCCCCCTAATTCAGGACTCGCCATCAAGAGGAAACAACCTTTCCACATCCACCTGGTCAAGACTGTTCAGGATCCTATATACTTTAATCAAGTCTCTCCTCACTCTTCCAAACTCCAGTCAAAACAAGACCAGTCTGTCCAACCTTCCTCATCAGACAACCCGCCCATTCCATTTTCATTACAGCAGCTTATTCGGGAGCAGAGAGTGCGGGCGAGTGAGCAGCTGGGAAGGTCAGTTTCAGCTGAAACTTAATTTCCATTTGTTTTCAGCGGACCAAGGGGCTGCTGGGTAAGTAAAACCCTATATATTTGGGCCGTTACGGCACAGGAACAGGCCTTTCAGCCCTCCAAGCCTGCACCGATCCAGATCCTCTACCTAAACATGTCGCCTATTTTCTAAGGGTCTGTACCTCTTTGCTTCCTGCCCATTCATGTATCTGTCTAGATACATCTTAAAAGACGCTATCGTGTTCGCATCTACCACCTCCACTGGCAACGCGTTCCAGGCACCCACCACCCTCTGCGTAAAGAACTTTCCAAACATATCCCCCCTAAACTTTTCCACCCTCACTTTGAACTCGTGTCCTCTAGTAATTGAATCCCCCACTCTGGGAAAAAGCCTCTTGCTATCCACCCTGTCTATACCTCTCATGATTTTGTACACCTCAAGCAGGTCCTCCATCAACCTCTGTCTTTCTAATGAAAATAATCCTAATCTACTCAACCTCTCTTCATTGCTAGCGCCCTCCATACCAGGCAACATCCTGGTGAACCTCCTCTGCACCCTCTCCAAAGCATCCACATCCTTTTGGTAATGTGGCAACCAGAACTGCACGCAGTATTCCAAATGTGGCCGAACCAAAGTCCTCTACAACTGTAACATGACCTGCCAACTCTTGTACTCAATACCCCGTCCGATGAAGGAAAGCATGCCGTATGCCTTCTTGACCACTCTATTTACCTGCATTGCCACCTTCAGGGAACAATGGACCTGAACACCCAAATCTCTCTGTACATCAATTTTCCGCAGGACTTTTCCATTTACTGTATAGTTCACTCTTGAATTGGATCTTCCAAAATGCATCACCTCGCATTTGCCGTGATTGAACTCCATCTGCCATTTGTCTGCCCAACTATCCAATCTATCTATATTCTGCTGTATTCTCTGACAGTCCCGTTCACGATCTGCTACTCCACCAATCTTAGTGTCGTCTGCAAACTTGCTAATCAGACCACCTACACTTTCCTCCAAATCATTTATGTATATCACAAACAACAGTGGTCCCAGCACGGATCTCTGTGGAAAACCACTGGTCACGCATCTCCATTTTGAGAAACTCCCTTCCACTGCTACTCTGTCTCCTGTTGCCCAGCCAGTTCTTTATCCATCTAGCTAGTACACCCTGGACCCCATGTGACTTCACTTTCTCCATCAGCCTACCATGGGGAACCTTATCAAATGCCTTACTGAAGTCCATGTATATGACATCGACAGCCCTTCCCTCATCAATCAACTTTGTCACTTCCTCAAAGAATTCTATTAAGTTGGTAAGACATGACCTTCCCTGCACAAAACCATGTTGCCTATCACTGATAAGCCCATTTTCTTCCAAATGGGAATAGATCCTATCCCTCAGTATCTTCTCCAGCAGCTTCCCTAACACTGACGTCAGGCTCACCAGTCTATAATTACCTGGATTATCCTTGCTACCCTTCTGAAACAAGGGGACAACATTAGCAATTCTCCAGTCCTCCGGGACCTCACCCGTGTTTAAGGATGCTGCAAAGGTATCTGTTAAGGCCCCAGCTATTTCTCTCTCGCTTCCCGCAGTAACCTGGGATAGATCCCATCCGGACCTGGGGACTTGTCCACCTTAATGCCTTTTAGAATACCCAACACTTCCTCCCTCCTTATGCCGACTTGACCTAGAGTAATCAAACATCTGTCCCTAACCTCAACATCCGTCATGTCCCTCTCCTCGGTGAATACCGATGCAAAGTACTCGTTTAGAATCTCACTCATTTTCTCTGAGTCCAAGCATAACTTTCCTCCTTTGTCCTTGAGTGGGCCAATCCTTTCTCTCGTTTCCCTCTTGCTCCTTATATATGAATAAAAGGCTTTGGGATTTTCCTTAACACTGTTTGCTGAAGAGATTTCATGACCACCTTTAGCCCTCTTAATTCCTCATTTCGGACTGGTCCTACATTCCCGATATTCTTTCAAAGCTTCGTCTTTCTTCAGCCTCCCAGACCTTATGTATGCTTCCTTTTTCCTCTTAGCTCATCTCACAATTTCACCTGTCATCCATGGTTCCCTAATCTTGCCATTTCTATCCCTCATTTTCACAGGAACATGTCTCTCCTGCACGCTAATCAACCTCTCTTTAAAAGCCTCCCACATATCAAATGTGGATTTACCTTCAAACAGCTGCTCCCAATCTACATTCCCCAGCTCCTGCCGAATTGTGTTATAGTTGGCCTTCCCCCAATTTGGCACTCTTCCTTTAGGACCACTCTCGTCTTTGTCCATGAGTATTTTAAAGCTTACGGAATTGTGATCACTATTCCCAAAGTAGTCCCCTACTGAAACTTCAACCACCTGGCCGGGCTCATTCCCCAACACCAGGTCCAGTATGGCCCCTTCCCGAGTTGGACTATTTACATACTGCTCTAGAAAACCCTCCTGGATGCTCCTTACAAATTCTGCTCCATCTGGACCTCTAACACTAAGTGAATCCCAGTCAATGTTTGGAAAATTAAAATCTCCTATTACCACCACCCTGTTGCTCCTACATCTTTCCATAATCTGTTTACATATTTGTACCTCTATCTCACGCTCGCTGTTGGGAGGCCTGTAGTACAGCCCCAACATTGTTACCGCACCCTTCCTATTTCTGAGATTGCCCATATTGCCTCACTGCTCGAGTCCTCCATAGTGCCCTCCTTCAGCACAGCTGTGATATCCTCTTTGACCAGTAATGCAACTCCTCCACCCCTTTTACCTCCCTCTCTATCCCGCCTGAAGCATCGATATCCTGGGATATTTAGTTGCCAATCATGCCCTTCCCTCAACCAAGTCTCAGTAATAGCAATAACATCATACTCCCAGGTACTAATCCAAGCCCTAAGTTCATCTGCCTTACGAACTACACTTCTTGCATTAAAACAAATGCACCTCATACCACCAGTCCCTTTGCTTTCATCATCTGATCCCTGTCTACTCTTTCCCTTAGTCACGCTGACTTCATTATCTAGTTCCTTACAGGCTTTAGTTACTACCTCCTTACTGTCCACTGACCTCCTCACTTGGTTCCCATCCCCCTGCTACATTAGTTTAAACCCTCCCCAACAGCGTTAGCAAAAGTACCCCCAAGGACATTGGTTCCAGTCCAGCCCAGGTGCAGACCGTCCAATTTGTAATAGTCCCACCTCCCCCAGAACCGGTCCCAATGTCCCAAAAATCTGAACCCCTCCCTCCTGCACCATCTCTCAAGCCACGCATTCATCCTGACTATTATTTCATCTCTGCTCTGACTATGACGTGGCACTGGTAGCAATCCTGAGATTACTACCTCTGAGGTCCTACTTTTTAACTTGGCTCCTAACTCCCTAAATTCTGCTTGTAGGATCTCATCCCGTTTTTTACCTATATCATTGGTGCCTATGTACACAACGACAACTGGCTGTTCACCCTCCCCTTTCAGAATGTTCTGCAGCCGATCTGAGACATCCCTGACCCGTGCACCTGGGAGGCAAGTTACCATTCGGGAGTCTCGTTTTCGACCACAGAACCGCCTATCTACTCCCCTTACCATGGAATACCCCATGACAATAGCCCTTCCACGCTTTTTCCCGCTCTTCGGAACAGCAGAGCCAGCCACGGTGCCATGAACCTGGCTACTGCTGCCTTCCCCTGGTGAGCCATCACCCTCAACTTTATCCAAAATGGTACACCTGTTTTGGAGGGAGATGACCGCAGGGGACACCTGCGCTGCCTTCCTGCTCTTTCTTTCCCTTTTGGTCACCCATTCCCTTTCTCCCTCCGAAATCCTAATCTGCAGTGTGACCACTTCGCTAAACGTGCTATCCATGACCTCCTCAGCATCGCGTTAGCTCCAAAGTGAGTCCATCCGCAGCTCCAGAGCCGTCGTGCGGTTTAACAAGAGCTGCAGTGATAGGCAACATGGTTTTGTGCAGGGAAGGTCATGTCTTACCAACTTAATAGAATTTTTTGAGGAAGTGACAAAGTTGATTGATGAGGGAAGGGCTCTAGATGTCAGAGACCTTGACTTCAGTAAGGCGTTTGATAAGGTTCCCCATGGTAGGCTGATGGAGAAAGTGAAGTCACATGGGGTCCAGGGTGTACTAGCTAGATGGATAAAGAACTGGCTGGGCAACAGGAGACAGAGAGTAGCAGTGGAAGGGAGTTTCTCAAAATGGAGACGCGTGACCAGTGGTGTTCCACAGGGATCCGTGCTGGGACCACTGTTGTTTGTGACATACATAAATGATTTGGAGGAAAGTATCGGTGGTCTGATTAGCAAGTTTGCGGACGACACTAAGATTGGTGGAGTAGCAGATAGTGAAGGGGACTGTCAGAGAATACAGCAGAATATAGATAGATTGGAGAGTGGGGCAGAGAAATGGCAGATGGAGTTTAATCAGGGTAAATGCGAGGTGATGCATTTTGGAAGATCCAATTCAAGAGTGAACTATACAGTTAATGGAAAATTCCTGGGGAAAATTGATGTACAGAGAGATTTGGGTGTTCAGGTCCATTGTTCCCTGAAGGTGGCAACGCAGGTCAATAGAGTGGTCAAGAAGGCATACGGCATGCTTTCCTTCATCGGACGGGGTATTGAGTACAAGCATTGGCAGGTCATGTTACAGTTGTATAAGACTTTGGTTCAGCCACATTTGGAATACTGCGTGCAGTTCTGGTCACCACATTACCAAAAGGATGTAGATGCTTTGGAGAGGGTGCAGAGGAGGTTCACCAGGATGTTGCCTGGTATGGAGGGCGCTAGCAATGAAGAGAGATTGAGCAGATTCGGATTATTTTCATTAGAATGACAGAGGTGGAGGGGGGACCTGATTGAGGTGTACAAAATCATGAGAGGTATAGACAGGGTGGATAGCAAGAAGCTTTTCCCAGAGTGGGGGATTCAATTACCAGAAGTCACGAGTTCAAAGTGAGAGGGGAAAAGTTTAGGGGGGTATGCGTGGAAAGTTCTTTACGCAGAGGGTGGTGGGTGCCTGGAACGCGTTGCCAGCGGAGGTGGTAGACGCGGGCACGATAGCGTCTTTTAAGATGTATCTGGACAGATACATGAATGGGCAGGAAGAAAAGAGATACAGAACCTTAGAAAATAGGCGACATGTTTAGATAGAGGATCTGGATCGGCGCAGGCTTGGAGGGCCGAAAGGCCTGTTCCTGAGCTGTAATTTTCTTTGTTCTTTGCAGCAGGACACACTTACAGCATGTGAAGGAGTCAGGGACATCAGCCGTGTCCCTGAGCTCCCGCATTGAGCAAGAGGAGCATAACAAGGGTCTGAGATCTCCTGCCATTTTTAATCTTAAGCTTAACTTAGTCTTAACTTAGATAAATGAAAAAGGAACGAAATGTTTTTACCAATCACACGAAAAAAAATAAATAGAAAAAGCCTTACCTTATCTGCACACCACCGAGTCCTTTTTTTTTGGTTAGAAGAGGAGGGCGGGTGGGAGACACGACAGGTGTAGTGTCTCAGGTTCAGCCCCAGCCCAAATATATCGGACTTACTTACAAAGCTGCCACCTCGCTCTCCCTGTCGCCGCTGAGAGCTTTTTAAATACACTCCTCTCCCACTGCTCATCTCTTATTCACCAGGTTCTGGTGCTTTTTTAAATCCACTCCTCTCCCATTACTCATCTCTTATTCACCAGGTTTTGGTGATTTTTAAATCCATTCCTCTCCCACTGATCCTCTTTTATTCACCAGGTTTTGGTGATTTTTAAATCCATTCCTCTCCCACTGATCCTCTTTTATTCACCAGGCTTTGGTGAGGATTAAATCTACTCCTCTCCCACTGCTCCTCTCTTATTCACCAGGTTTTGGTGCTTTTTTAAATCCACTCCTCTCCCACTACTCATCTCTTATTCACCAGGTTTTGGTGATTTTTAAATCCATTCCTCTCCCACTGATCCTCTTTTATTCACCAGGCTTTGGTGAGGATTAAATCTACTCCTCTCCCACTGCTCCTCTCTTATTCACCAGGTTTTGGTGCTTTTTTAAATCCACTCCTCTCCCACTGCTCCTCTCTTATTCACCAGGTTTTGGTGCTTTCTAAATCTACTCCTCTCCCACTGCTCATCTCTTATTCACCAGGTTTTGGTGATTTTTAAATCCATTCCTCTCCCACTGCTCCTCTCTTATTCACCAGGTTTTGGTGCTTTCGAAATCCACTCCTCTCCCACTGCTCCTCTCTTATTCACCAGGTTTTGGTGCTTTCTAAATCTACTCCTCTCCCACTGCTCCTCTCTTATTCACCAGGTTTTGGTGCTTTCTAAATCCACTCCTCTCCCACTGCTCCTCTCTTATTCACCAGGCTTTGGTGCTTTCTAAATCTACTCCTCTCCCACTGCTCCTTTCTTATTCACCAGGTTTTGGTGCTTTCGAAATCCACTCCTCTCCCACTGCTCCTCTGTTATTCACCAGGTTTTGGTGCTTTCTAAATCCACTCCTCTCCCGCTGCTCATCACTTATTCACCAGGTTTTGGTGCTTTTAAAATCCACTCCTCTCCATCGCTCCTCTCTTACTCACCAGGTTTTGGTGATTGTTAAATTCACTCCCCTCCCGCTGCTCATCTCTTATTCACCAGGTTTTGGTGCTTTTTAAATCCACTCCTCTCCCACTTCTTCTCTCTTATTCACCAGGTTTTGGTGCTTTTTAAATCCACTCCTCTCCCTCTGCTCCTCACTTATTCACCAGGATCTGTTGCTTTTTAAATCCACTCCTCTCCCGCTTCTTCTCTCTTATTCACCAGGTTTTGGTGCTTTTTAAATCCACTCCTCTCCCTCTGCTCCTCTCTTATTCACCAGGATCTGTTGCTTTTTAAATCCACTCCTCAACCACTTCTTCGCGCTTATTCACCAGGTTTTGCTTCATTTTAAATCCACTCCTCTCCCACTGCTCCTCTCTTATTCACCAGTCTTTTCTGCTTTTTAATTCCACTCCTCTCCCACTGCTCCTCTCTTATTCACCAGGCTTTGGTGCTTTTTAAATCCGCTCCTCACTCACTGCTCATCTCTTATTTACCAGGTTTTAGTGCTTTCTGTATCCACTCCTCTCCCACTGCTCCTCTCTTATTCACTAGTCTTTTCTGCTTTTTAATTCCACTCCTCTCCCACTGCTCCTCTCTTATTCACCAGTCTTTTCTGCTTTTTAATTCCACTCCTCTCCCACTGCTCCTCTCTTATTCACCAGTCTTTTCTGCTTTTTAAATCCTCTCCTCTCCCACTGCTCCTCTCTTATTCACCAGTCTTTTCTGCTTTTTAATTCCACTCCTCTCCCACTGCTCCTCTCTTATTCACCAGTCTTTTCTGCTTTTTAATTCCACTCCTCTCCCACTGCTCCTCTCTTATTCACCAGTCTTTTCTGCTTTTTAATTCCACTCCTCTCCCACTGCTCCTCTCTTATTCACCAGGTTTTGGTGCTTTCTAAATCTACTCCTCTCCCACTGCTCCACTCTGATTCATCAGGTTTTGGTGCTTTTTTAAATCCACTCCTCTCCCACTGCTCCTCTCTTATTCACCAGTCTTTTCTGCTTTTTAATTCCACTCCTCTCCCACTGCTCCTCTCTTATTCACCAGGTTTTGGTGCTTTCTAAATCTACTCCTCTCCCACTGCTCCACTCTGATTCACCAGGTTTTGGTGCTTTTTTAAATCCGCTCCTCTCCCACTGCTCCTCTCTTATTCGCCAGGTTTTGGTCCTTTTTAAATCCACTCCTCTCCCACTGCTCCTCTCTTATTCACCAGGTTTTGGTGCTTTTTTAAATCCACTCCTCTCCCACTGCTCCTCTCTTATTCACCAGGTTTTGGTGCTTTTTTAAATCCACTCCTCTCCCACTGCTCCTCTCTTATTCACCAGGTTTTGGTGCTTTTTAAATCCACTCCTCTCCCTCTGCTCATCTCTTATTCACCAGGATCTGTTGCTTTTTAAATCCACTCCTCTCCCACTGCTCCTCTATTATTCACCAGGATCTGTTGCTTTTTAAATCCACTCCTCTCCCTCTGCTCATCTCTTATTCACCAGGATCTGTTGCTTTTTAAATCCACTCCTCAACCACTTCTTCTCGCTTATTCACCAGATTTTGCTTCATTTTAAATCCACTCCTCTCCCACTGCTCCTCTCTTATTCACCAGTCTTTTCTGCTTTTTAATTCCACTCCACTCCTGCTGCTCTTCTCTCATTCACCAGGCTTTGGTGCTTTTTAAATCCGCTCCTCACTCACTGCTCCTCTTATTCACCAGGTTTAGGTGCTTTCTAAATCCACTCCTCTCCCACTGCTCCACTCTGATTCACCAGGTTTTGGTGCTTTTTTAAATCCACTCCTCTCCCACTGCTCCTCTCTTATTCACCAGGTTTTGGTGCTTTCTAAATCCACTCCTCTCCCACTGCTCCTCTCTTATTCACCAGGTTTTGGTGCTTTTTAAAATCCACTCCTCTCCCACTGCTCCTCTCTTATTCACCAGGTTTAGGTGCTTTCTAAATCCACTCCTCTCCCACTGCTCCTCTCTTATTCACCAGGTTTAGGTGCTTTCTAAATCCACTCCTCTCCCACTGCTCCACTCTGATTCACCAGGTTTTGGTGCTTTTTTAAATCCACTCCTCTCCCACTGCTCCTCTCTTATTCACCAGGTTTTGGTGCTTTCTAAATCCACTCCTCTCCCACTGCTCCTCTCTTATTCACCAGGTTTTGGTGCTTTCTAAATCTACTCCTCTCCCACTGCTCCACTCTGATTCACCAGATTTAGGTGCTTTTTAAATCCACTCCTCTCCCACTGCTCCTCTCTTATTCACCAGGTTTCGGTGCTTTTTAAAATCCACTCCTCTCCCACTGCTCCTCTCTTATTCACCAGGTTTTGGTGCTTTTTTAAATCCGCTCCTCTCCCACTGCTCATCCCTTATTCACCAGGTTTCGGTGCTTTTTAAATCCACTCCTCTCCCACTGCTCCTCTCTTATTCACCAGGTTTCGGTGCTTTTTAAATCCACTCCTCTCCCACTGCTCCTCTCTTATTCACCAGGTTTTGGTGCTTTTTTAAATCCACTCCTCTCCCACTGCTCCTCTCTTATTCACCAGGTTTTGGTGCTTTTTTATATCCACTCCTCTCCCACTGCTCATCCCTTATTCACCAGGTTTCGGTGCTTTTTAAATCCACTCCTCTCCCACTGCTCCTCTCTTATTCACCAGGTTTTGGTGCTTTTTTAAATCCGCTCCTCTCCCACTGCTCATCCCTTATTCACCAGGTTTTGGTGCTTTTTTAAATCCGCTCCTCTCCCTCTGCTCATCCCTTATTCACCAGGTTTCGGTGCTTTTTAAAATCCACTCCTCTCCCACTGCTCATCCCTTATTCACCAGGTTTCGGTGCTTTTTAAAATCCACTCCTCTCCCACTGCTCCTCTCTTATTCACCAGGTTTTGGTGCTTTTTTAAATCCGCTCCTCTCCCACTGCTCATCCCTTATTCACCAGGTTTTGGTGCTTTTTTAAATCCACTCCTCTCCCACTGCTCATCCCTTATTCACCAGTTTTCAGTGCTTTTTAAAATCCACTCCTCTCCCACTGCTCCTCTCTTATTCACCAGGTTTCGGTGCTTTTTAAATCCACTCCTCTCCCACTGCTCCTCTCTTATTCACCAGGTTTTGGTGCTTTTTTAAATCCACTCCTCTCCCACTGCTCCTCTCTTATTCACCAGGTTTTGGTGCTTTTTTATATCCACTCCTCTCCCACTGCTCATCCCTTATTCACCAGGTTTCGGTGCTTTTTAAATCCACTCCTCTCCCACTGCTCCTCTCTTATTCACCAGGTTTTGGTGCTTTTTTAAATCCGCTCCTCTCCCACTGCTCATCCCTTATTCACCAGGTTTTGGTGCTTTTTTAAATCCGCTCCTCTCCCTCTGCTCATCCCTTATTCACCAGGTTTCGGTGCTTTTTAAAATCCACTCCTCTCCCACTGCTCATCCCTTATTCACCAGGTTTCGGTGCTTTTTAAAATCCACTCCTCTCCCACTGCTCCTCTCTTATTCACCAGGTTTTGGTGCTTTTTTAAATCTGCTCCTCTCCCACTGCTCATCCCTTATTCACCAGGTTTTGGTGCTTTTTTAAATCCACTCCTCTCCCACTGCTCATCCCTTATTCACCAGGTTTTGGTGTTTTTTAACTCCACTCCTCTACCTTTGCTCCTCTCTTATTCACCAGATTTAGGTGCTTTTTAAATCCATTCCTCTTCCACTGCTCCTCTCTTATTCACCAGGTATTGGTTCTTTTTTAATTCCACTCCTCTCACTCTGCTCATCTCTTATTCACCAGGTTTCGGTGCTTTTTAAATCCACTCCTCTCCCACTGCTCCTCTCTTATTCACCAGGTTTTGGTGCTTTTTTAAATCCACTCCTCTCCCACTGCTCCTCTCTTATTCACCAGGTTTTGGTGCTTTTTTATATCCACTCCTCTCCCACTGCTCATCCCTTATTCACCAGGTTTCGGTGCTTTTTAAATCCACTCCTCTCCCACTGCTCCTCTCTTATTCACCAGGTTTAGGTGCTTTTTTAAATCCGCTCCTCTCCCACTGCTCATCCCTTATTCACCAGGTTTTGGTGCTTTTTTAAATCCGCTCCTCTCCCTCTGCTCATCCCTTATTCACCAGGTTTCGGTGCTTTTTAAAATCCACTCCTCTCCCACTGCTCATCCCTTATTCACCAGGTTTCGGTGCTTTTTAAAATCCACTCCTCTCCCACTGCTCCTCTCTTATTCACCAGGTTTTGGTGCTTTTTTAAATCCGCTCCTCTCCCACTGCTCATCCCTTATTCACCAGGTTTTGGTGCTTTTTTAAATCCACTCCTCTCCCACTGCTCATCCCTTATTCACCAGTTTTCAGTGCTTTTTAAAATCCACTCCTCTCCCACTGCTCCTCTCTTATTCACCAGGTTTCGGTGCTTTTTAAATCCACTCCTCTCCCACTGCTCCTCTCTTATTCACCAGGTTTTGGTGCTTTTTTAAATCCACTCCTCTCCCACTGCTCCTCTCTTATTCACCAGGTTTTGGTGCTTTTTTATATCCACTCCTCTCCCACTGCTCATCCCTTATTCACCAGGTTTCGGTGCTTTTTAAATCCACTCCTCTCCCACTGCTCCTCTCTTATTCACCAGGTTTTGGTGCTTTTTTAAATCCGCTCCTCTCCCACTGCTCATCCCTTATTCACCAGGTTTTGGTGCTTTTTTAAATCCGCTCCTCTCCCTCTGCTCATCCCTTATTCACCAGGTTTCGGTGCTTTTTAAAATCCACTCCTCTCCCACTGCTCATCCCTTATTCACCAGGTTTCGGTGCTTTTTAAAATCCACTCCTCTCCCACTGCTCCTCTCTTATTCACCAGGTTTTGGTGCTTTTTTAAATCCGCTCCTCTCCCACTGCTCATCCCTTATTCACCAGGTTTTGGTGCTTTTTTAAATCCACTCCTCTCCCACTGCTCATCCCTTATTCACCAGGTTTTGGTGTTTTTTAACTCCACTCCTCTACCTTTGCTCCTCTCTTATTCACCAGATTTAGGTGCTTTTTAAATCCATTCCTCTTCCACTGCTCCTCTCTTATTCACCAGGTATTGGTTCTTTTTTAATTCCACTCCTCTCACTCTGCTCATCTCTTATTTACCAGGCTTTTGTGCTTTTTTAAATCCACTGCTCTCCCACTGCTCCTCTCTTTTTCACCAGTTTTTGGTGTTTTTTAGATCCACTCCTCTTCCACTGCTCCTCTCTTATTCACCAGGTATTGGTTCTTTTTTAAGTCCACTCCTCTCACTCTGCTCATCTCTTATTTACCAGGCTTTTGTGCTTTTTTAAATCCACTCCTCTCCCACTTTTCCTCTCTTATTCACCAGGTTATGGTGCTTTTTAAAATCCACTCCTGTCCCACTGCTTCTCTTTTAATCACCAGGCTTTGATGCTTTTTAAATGCACTCTTCTTCTGCTGCTTCTCTGGAAATCACCAGGTTTTTGTGGATCTCCTTGTACTTCAAATGAATTCACCTATGATTGTTTGAAATAAGTACTCATATTAATTTAATTTTGCTGATGAATTCCTATTTCTTATGCACCGGCTCGGTGGTATTGCGTGGAACTTTGCATTAATGACAGAAATGCTTGAAACTATCTCTCCTTCTCAATCACTTTGTCACAGAAGATAAAAAATAGCCAAAGTTTTGGAGAAGGCAAAGCCTTTAAACTAAATTGTGTCCATTCTGTGACATTTGATGTCTGCAGATAAGTACTGTAATTTTTAAAGCTGCTTGATCTCTTGCTGTGGTTATCAGTTCTCATGTGACCCTGGAAACTGTTGTCACCTGTTTAAAAAAACACAAATAACCCATTGTGGCTCTGCCCCAAAACCCAATGTGTTAATTTGTCCAATTTTATTTGTCAATTTAGAAATTGAAAGTCTACTAATGTCCAATGCATACATTTTACTCTCAGCGATGCAAATGTTGTCTGTTGAATTAAATGAATAATACAGCT